>NC_134356.1:426717191-427017191 GCF_048569485.1 Anomaloglossus baeobatrachus
ATATACAATAGTCCAACAAATCACTCAATATATCAGCATATATGTGGCTTACATACCCTAGATGGAAAAAGGTTTTATTAAGAATCAAATTGATATTAAAGATCAAATTTATGTTTAATGCATCATATCAATTTTATATACCATATAAATAACATGCAAATAGTGCAATGTATTGAAAAAAAGTATATTGCACATTAATCCAAAATTTCATAATTATTTTAGAGGAATAAATTCCGTAATTTTATAGGTATAAGTATGTAAATGAAAAAACGCATAGTATAGATTAGGGTGTAAGTTATGTTCACCTCACTGAGCACAGTTTTAATTTAAAATTTACATAGTCTAATCATGTGGCAACTATGAATTTTTTGGACATTACACTATGTATTGAAAACACAGGGTTATTATTAAACCATATCGTAAACCCACTGCCACCAATTCCATCCTAACAGCAGACTCATGTCATCACTTACAGGCCAAACATAAGGCTATGTGTCCACGGTAGAATGTACCTGCGGATTTTTCTGCCTGAAAATCCGCGACTTTCGCGGCAAATCCGCACCCGCGGATTTTGATGCAGATTTTTTTTTTTTTTCCCCATTCAAAACCAAAAATCCGCACCAAATCTGCACCAAACAATTGACATGCTGCAGATTTTTCCGGATCAAAATCCGCGGCAAATCCGCAGCGGAAAAATCCGCAGCATGGACACAGCATTTCCAAAATGCCATTGAAATGGCTTGGAAGTGCCGCTGCTGCAGATTTTCGGGAAATCCGCGGCAAAATCCGCTCAAAATCCGCAGCGTGGGCACATAGCCTAATATTTCTGTGGGAGAATTAATTAGAACGAAACGTAATTGTTCCCAACCTAGTGACTATTTTAAGGAAGAAGCTCTAATTTGTGATAGACTTTCAGATAGAGGGTACCCTAATTGGGTCCTCAACCGAGCTAAATCAATAGTAGCACAAATAAATAGATCAGATTTACTATATAAAAACTCAAATAAAAATACAAGCAAATAGAAACAAAGTAACAATATTGTTTTTTCTACCAACTATAGTAAACAATATGATCTTGTTACTAAAATAGTGAAAAAATATCTACCTATACTTGGTGAGGACCCAATTTTGAAAAAAGTAACAAAAAATATCAAATGTGTTGCTAAACGAGCCCCTACCCTTGGTACCATTCTCTCTCCAAGTCTTTTTTTGAGCGATATTGATCACAGGGAGGGATCTTCTTGGATCAACCTGAAAGGTTTTTACAAATGTGGTGCTAATAAATGCAAAGCGTGTAGCCATGCACAAAAGGGAAAAACCTTTGTCTACTTCAAATCAAAAAATATTTCACATAAATACTTTAATTGTAATACGACTTTTGTTTTATACTTAATAACATGCAAGTTTTGCAATATTCAATATACAGGTTGTACGACGGGTCCTTTGAAAGTCAGAATTAGAAGACCTCTTTCTGATGTCTTTAAACAGAACGCAATTGCTATATCTGCGGTATCTAAACACTTTGCCCTAGTGCATAAAGGTGATGTTAGTGGTTTCCAATTCATGGGTGTTGAACAGATACACAGACCGATCAGGGGTGGAGATCACAGAAGGAAACTACTAAACAGGGAATCCTTCTGGATCTTCACCCTTAATACCAGACATCCAGAAGGTTTGAATAACCGTCAGGATCTGATATTACACTACTAAATATAACCGGATCCTGTTCTTTTCTTACTATATCAGGACTGTGTTCAGTGAGGTTAACATAACTTACACCCTAATCTATACTATGTGTTTTTTCATTTACATACTTATACCTATAAAATTACGGAATTTATTCCTCTAAAATAATTATGAAATTTTGGATTAATGTGCAATATACTTTTTTTTCAATACATTGCACTATTTGCATGTTATTTATATGGTGTATATAAAATTGATATGATGCATTAAACATAAATTTGATCTTTAATATCAATTTGATTCTTAATAAAACCTTTTTCCATCTAGGGTATGTAAGCCACATACAGTTAGGTCCAGAAATATTTGGACAGTGACACAAGTTTTGTTAATTTAGCTGTTTACAAAAAACATGTTCAGAAATACAATTATATATATAATATGGGCTGAAAGTGCACACTCCCAGCTGCAATATGAGAGTTTTCACATCCAAATCGGAGAAAGGGTTTAGGAATCATAGCTCTGTAATGCATAGCCTCCTCTTTTTAAAGGGACCAAAAGTAATTGGACAAGGGACTCTAAGGGCTGCAATTAACTCTGAAGGCGTCTCCCTTGTTAACCTGTAATCAATGAAGTAGTTAAAAGGTCTGGGGTTGATTACAGGTGTGTGGTTTTGCATTTGGAAGCTGTTGCTGTGACCAGACAACATGCGGTCTAAGGAACTCTCAATTGAGGTGAAGCAGAACATCCTGAGGCTGAAAAAAAAGAAAAAATCCATCAGAGAGATAGCAGACATGCTTGGAGTAGCAAAATCAACAGTCGGGTACATTCTGAGAAAAAAGGAATTGACTGGTGAGCTTGGGAACTCAAAAAGGCCTTGGCGTCCACGGATGACAACAGTGGTGGATGATCGCCGCATACTTTCTTTGGTGAAGAAGAACCCGTTCACAACATCAACTGAAGTCCAGAACACTCTCAGTGAAGTAGGTGTATCTGTCTCTAAGTCAACAGTAAAGAGAAGACTCCATGAAAGTAAATACAAAGGGTTCACATCTAGATGCAAACCATTCATCAATTCCAAAAATAGACAGGCCAGAGTTAAATTTGCTGAAAAACACCTCATGAAGCCAGCTCAGTTCTGGAAAAGTATTCTATGGACAGATGAGACAAAGATCAACCTGTACCAGAATGATGGGAAGAAAAAAGTTTTTGGAGAAGAAAGGGAACGGCACATGATCCAAGGCACACCACATCCTCTGTAAAACATGGTGGAGGCAACGTGATGGCATGGGCATGCATGGCTTTCAATGGCACTGCGTCACTTGTGTTTATTGATGACATAACAGCAGACAAGAGTAGCCGGATGAATTCTGAAGTGTACCAGGATATACTTTCAGCCCAGATTCAGCCAAATGCCGCAAAGTTGATCGGACGGCGCTTCATAGTACAGATGGACAATGACCCCAAGCATACAGCCAAAGCTACCCAGGAGTTCATGAGTGCAAAAAAGTGGAACATTCTGCAATGGCCAAGTCAATCACCAGATCTTAACCCAATTGAGCATGCATTTCACTTGCTCAAATCCAGACTTAAGACGGAAAGACCCACAAACAAGCAAGACCTGAAGGCTGCGGCTGTAAAGGCCTGGCAAAGCATTAAGAAGGAGGAAACTCAGCGTTTGGTGATGTCCATAGGTTCCAGACTTAAGGCAGTGATTGCCTCCAAAGGATTCGCAACAAAATATTGAAAATAAAAATATTTTGTTTGGGTTTGGTTTATTTGTCCAATTACTTTTGACCTCCTAAAATGTGGAGTGTTTGTAAAGAAATGTGTACAATTCCTACAATTTCTATCAGATATTTTTGTTCAAACCTTCAAATTAAACGTTACAATCTGCACTTGAATTTTGTTGTAGAGGTTTCATTTCAAATCCAATGTGGTGGCATGCAGAGCCCAACTCGCGAAAATTGTGTCACTGTCCAAATATTTCTGGACCTAACTGTATATGCTGATATATTGAGTTATTTGTTGGACTATTGTATATTGAACTTATATTATCCATTAAGGGGAATCGGTCCACAGTTTTTTTAACATGTATGTGATTTTTATATTTCTGTCCTATGTTGTTCTATGTTACTTTTTATATGTTTCATCCATACGAATTTACCATTGTATACTCCTATTTTTTCGGATCTCTTGCAATTACTATGTGAGGAGTTGCCTTGAGTAAACCTACACGTGTGATTATAATTAGTGGAGGAGGGATCCGATAAAAGGGAGCTGGTCACACTTAAAGTCAGAACATGACTAAGACCTGAAGCGTCGAAACGCGTTCTGCAATTTTTCTGACATTTATATGGTACCTGCTGGATTTTTACTGCTTGTTATTCAATAAAAAAGGATTTTATACTTTATCCTTGGCGCTGGAAACTCATTTCTTATTTTTATACAAGATATAGAAGGATCCAGCAAGGCAGAATGACTCAAAGGGCAACAAAAGTTGGTTTTTTTTTCTCTTTTTCTCTGACTTTATTATCTAAGAATAAAAAATTCCAGAGCTCTTGACAAGTTGTTAAGTGTAAGGTATATGCAGTATGGACCACGCGTTTCGGCGGACGCAGCCGCCTTCTTCACGGTCCCAAGACAGGTGAGCTGGTCTACAACCCTTATTTATATTTATATATATATATAATTATATTTATTATATTATATTTATATAAATATAATTTTCTCAGCCATAATCGGACCAAGAAAACAATAGCCGCATGCTGCGGGTGGAATCCAATCAGTTTTCACTCCCATAAAAGTCTATGGATGCAGGAGAAACATTGCTGCACTGCACTCGCATGACACCAGAGTGCAGTGTGATAATTGCATCAGCTGATAATGGAGGAGATTAGTCTCTCCCTCTCCTCCACAGCTGTGCTCCGATCCCAGGATCGCATCACAGTATGACACTCGGCTTACACTTGCCAGAGAGCGGGAGGCGGGGGTCTTTAGTATAATACAACCGATGCTAAATACTTGTGTGGCCTTATGCTTAAACAGAATATAGCTGCTAAGTAAGCATTAGGTTTCCAAGAAAAAGGGGGAAAAAGTGGACCGCTTCTTTAATTATATTGGCACTTTGAGTAGCCTAAGTGGCTTATATATTTTACTCAAAAGAATATCTACAAAAGACAGAATGCTGATAAGGAGCGTGATCTTACAAAGTATTTGGACATACGCTCTTCTGTGTTTGTAAGTAGTGAAGGATGTGCATACTCTCTTCAGGAGTTATTGAAAAAGTGTGTGTGTGTGTGTGTGTGTGTAATTTATGTTCCTATTCAAAGAGGAGTGTAAATATCAACCTAAGAGTTGAAACATTTTCTTTAGTGTTGTGTATTTTTTTTTACAATATATTGTGAACAGTTGTACTAGAAACCTACGTAATGTCATCACCCAGACCCAGCTCAATTAAATAGCTATATACAACAAAGCCAAGAAAGTATCAACCCCTACTTTATTCCATACACTGCCTGTGTGAAGCATCATGTGTCTTTATGGTAGATTGTGAGCAATGAGTTCCATTTGATAAAAATTAATATCCACAACCTACATCAAGATAACTTTTTCTAATGCCTTTCATTACTTGTACATGCCAGGGGACTGTTCAGCATAACATGGTATTTTTTATGCATATGTTTGTGATATCCCCTTCTCTCTACCTTTTTCCTGTTCTACCAGACACCTATTAACTTTGCAATGCAGCAAAAAGCATTGCACTATACACATGTAACCATTTGGAACAGTTCTTGAAAAGCAAGCATTGGATAATCTGAGCATCTCATAAATGCAAAACTTTGTATTGACTTTCATAAATGAATGGACTTTTCTGGTTTTTGAACTCTGGAAGCTGACATACTGTTACAATCAGCGATCAGATTCTAACTAGTGATGGGCGGACTTGCAGATACCAGGGATCGGTGGGTTTAACCGGTGTTTAAGAAAAAACCCTGGGTCATACCTCCAATTGATCCCGGATATCTGGCCGGACGCCGGTCCCCCATATAAGTTAATAAGGACCAGAATGTAGTGCTTTAAAATTGTGGTAGAAGTGATGATGATGATAGGGGGAGTGGAGCAAGCGCATTATACTTAGTCTCCCAGTAAACGCTAACGCTACTTCTGGGGCCGCTCATTATCCCTCATGTATAGAAGATGCACTCCTTTCCCCTCCCCCCCCCCCCACCTGCTGGCAGTCCCCGACTCTGGTTGCAGTCAGACGCATACCCACCCTGTGTGACAGAGGGTCTGACTGGTTTCAATCAAAGAGCGTGTGCGATTGCGTCTCTTGCTGTAAAAATGAAAAAAATTGGCTTAGGGTCCCCCCCATATTATACCCAGCCCGATAAAGCATATGGCCACAGGCTGCAGCCCACAGCCATGCAATTATAAAAACAAGAGTGACCACACAGTCTTTTTTTTCTATAAAAATAAAAAAAAAAACTGGCGTGCGGTCCCCCCATATTTTGATAACCAGCCATTGTAAAGTTGGGATCTGGGATTCTCAGGCACGGTCATCCCATGCTTATTCGTGTGTGTGTGTGTGTGTGTGTGTGTGTGTGTCCCTGTGCCCCCGCCTAAAAATAGCGGCCTGCAGCCGCCCAGGTTCACTGGGAGGCTGATGACTGAGCCACAGTGATGAGTGGTGATGTCACTCAGGTAATTTGTGGTCACAGCTGGAGGTAAAACGCTTGCTTTATTCTGATTTTTCTTTATCACACACCCCCCCCACCCCGGGTGGCCAGACCCTGATAGTTACCCGGAGTTCCCTGAGAATTGAGTTTGTGCTCAGGTTTGTTTGAACCCATTCGGATCCTGACTTTTACAGTACAGATCTGCTCATCACGAACTGTAACCCAAGGTTTGTAAAGGACTGGTAACAGTTTATCCCATGTATGCTTTAAAGAATTACCTTATGTAAAGACATGCCCTTTTTAGAATATTGCCCCCAGGACAATCCGCTGCCTGCTCCTTGTGTTTTCCAAGCCCATGAACAGAAATCCATTTTGCTTGTTGCAGGATTAACCTGAGTTGCTGCAATGTAACACTACATTAATGGTTGTTTATGCAATTCAAGAACTGGACTAGTTCGTACAAAGCCATTCACTGTTCTGGCTTAAAGGTAGGGGGGGGGGGTACCTTCTCAGGACTCTCTATATGTGATTTTTGTATCCCTTAACAAAGATAATGGGGAGGAGTTGTCTATTTGAGGCTATTGTTTTTTCTCGCGTTTTGGTCATGTTTTAAACTGCACTGTGTCAATGACAAACTGCATGCTTTGCTTCCCCAACAAAGTGTGAGAAATCATTTCCATGTGCTTGTTGCAGTTTTTTTTTTGGATTTCTTTTTTTTTTTTTTTGTCAGAGTTTTGTTTGACATATTTGTCAATCTTTGACAAAAAGCAGCATGTCACTTCATTATGTTTTGTCAACATTTTCCACCCATTGACTTCTCAATCCGAAAATGCACTGGCCAAAACGCAATCAAAACGCATGCGTCTTTACTGCTTTTTTTTTTTTTTTTTTGTCTAACAGTGTTTACATTTGTCAAAAGTCCGCCAGAGGGTGCAGTTTTGTTGTCACACCAGAACGCAGCGTGCGGACAGGCCCTAATAGTTTCCTGTGGCCAAAGGTCAGCCAAAATGTTTGTTCGAGATGAGCCAATTGATTTTCAGGACCTTGGTCCATTTGCCAGGTCTGTACTCAATGGCTATTGGCCTGGAGCACTTCAAATGGTCTTCATCCTATTTTCATCTCTGGCTCGTCTTTTGATCAGCTGACCTGGTGGGATGTAATTCTTGCGGCATGACCCAAAGCGCACATAATATTGCTCCAGGGCAGCTAATCAGAAAAAAAAAACAATGAACTAGGGATGCCAAAAGTTAGATACCCGTTGGACCCACGGCCCTCCAAATTTATTCAGTAATCTCTACTTGCCCAAAGCTAACCTCCATGAAAATCTGGTCATTGATTTTGTATCCAGATCCATTGGCCACGCTTATCTAGAGATCCCAGTAGTTCGGAGAAGCTCGTGATGGGTATATATTTTTAAAGTACTGTTTAATATTTATTTAGGACAGGTTTTTGCTACCCCATCTGAGAGAAGAATAATGTAGAGACATAGACCCTGATTCCAGCGATGTGTCACTTACTGAGCTATTTGTCATTTTGAAAAAAATCACTGTTTTCTCTGCTGCAGATCTAGCAGTTATATAGAGCTCATGAATATGTTGGACTACCTGGAAAGAATCCAAGTAGTCCTTTTTAATGATAATTTACTGCTGATTAATCAGTGATTTTATAAAAGCTACACTAAGCATCCCAGTAAGTGACACATCGCTGGAATTGGGGTTTCTGTCTCTGTTATGCTGCTCTCAGATTAGGTGTCAAAAACCTGGTGACAGATTCACTTTAAAGGGAGTACATCAGGATTCTACTAGAAATCTGAAAAATCACCAATTTTTTGCGCAAGACATTGTTGTGTAATTTTTTGACATTTTACACCCGTTTCGTCCAGCTTTGTCAAGATGGGCGTAGCTGGGTCAGGGCCGTGACACTACAGTTTAATTCATAATGAGCTTTGGTTTACCTTACTCCAGAAATCTTACTCCAGTCCCCTATATGGAGTAAGATTAGTGGTGAGGAGAACAGAGGTGTAAGCTACTTGTCAGATGCTCCTGATTTATTGGGTGGTTTGCGCTTCTTAATGTATCGGGTGCCTCTGACTCAAACACTTCCTCATCAAGACTAGTTTTTCCACCCCAGTCTTAATCAGGATCTTTGTTTCCTTGTATTGCCATTTTAAGTAATTGGTGACATTGCTCTTGTTGTTCTCCTTGCTTTCCCCAGTCTAAACCCAATTTAAGGTCCCCGTACACATTAGCTATCGGCCAAACGATTCTTTGGCTGATGGCTATCTCTCCTCACTCCCGCATACACAGGACTTTTTGGTTGTATTTTAGCGCTCATTATGAAAGCTACTGTCACATCTGGCAGAGGCTAATATCACTGTCAAACTAAAGGATAAGCCATTTAATATCAACAGGCTGGATCCTTCTCTCTGCAACATTTTTGTGGGGTGGGTCGAGAGGCCACCTTGAAATATTAGACTATTGGCAAATATCTGTGGGTTTGGCTGACCTTTTTGTCTGCGCATGGGGGCCTTAAATAGGTTGTCCAGTGTAGAGTGACAAGTCTGCAGTCCCTATGTAAGAACAGCCATCAGAATGTTTTATGTATCCGAAATTGGTATTGATAAAAAACATAGGCTCCCAACGCAAAAAAAAAAATCACATTTTTGTTCCGGGAATTTAAAAAAAAAAAAATTGTTGGTTTTGAAAAATGGCAACAAAAAGAAAACAGAAAACTCAAACAAAAATGGCCAAAATGTGTTTTGGGTTTTTTTTTTTCTTCTTCACTCATGAAATCTAGTTCTTGTTTTTCAATATATTGTAAGGCAAAATTATTTATTATTTATAGAGCACCATTGATTCCATGGTGCTCTACATGAGGAGTTACATACAGAATATATATATGTTACAATAGACAGACTGGTACAGAGGGGAGAGGACTTTGTCTCCTCCCCAATATCCTAATGAATGTAAGTGGGATGTTGGTTGGGCGGCAGTTCCGGCACAGTGGTGAGGCAATTAAGAGGAACAACATTAATAAGGACGGCACCACCATAGGGTTAATAGGAAACGTGCCACCACCCATAAGCACAGAAGCAAAAAACAAGACTTATAATGGGTATGTGGGGCACAGCTTCACTAAATGTACCAATCTAGAAAAACCACAGAGTCCAAGCAATCATATGCAAAATGTGAGGCAATTAAGGGTGTCATTCAAAAGTACAGCTTGTCTCATAAAAATCCTGTACTTGCATCTGTCAATAGAAATATTAAAGTTATGGTTCTCCGAAGAAGGTAGGGGAAAAAAAATGTAAAATGTCTAACTGCGTAAATTGCCATTTCCCCATTAAAATAACAAGGTTCAGAGCATCAATTTGTAGATTTCTGGGGTGTGACATTATCTCAGCTGAAATGTGTAATTTGGTAACACTTGGCAATAAGACCACAATCGCACATCCATGTGTCAACGTCCAAGTACAGACAGTGATTCATGGACTGGTCGACTGTTTTCTGACCCGAATTCGACACAGTTGTGTGCCTATGTATCTGACAAGTTTGGGCCAGGAAATCCTTGGCCGGTCCGTGAATCACTGTCCGTACTAAGACCATTGCGCACCAATGTGTGAATCCGGCATTATTGTGAGTTTGTAGACACAACCCATTGTCAAATGAAATAGTAATAACTTATTATTTTATTTGAATATTTGCACAAAAAATAAAACCATAACTCACTTGAGAACTTAACAAAATTAGCTCCATAGTGGTTTGGTGAGAAATGAGAATACACAAATAAATAAATAAAACCCTTGACATTTGGTGACTCCATGATCAAATATGTTGTTTTCAGATGTTACTTATTTGTACAGCATTTTGATTTATTTCCTCTTTTTCTCAAAAACCTCATGATCTGGGTTTTGGGTTTTTTTTCTGTTCAACTTCCACAATTGTTCCCTGAGTAGTGTTGCCCAATTCCAGTCCTGAAGGCCTACCAACAGATCATTACTTCAGGATGCATTACTGTGCAGTACTAAGGGTATCCTGAAAATATGATTGCTGGTGGATCTTCTTGAGCATGAACATTGGGGAGCACTGCCCTACAGGACCAGAAGATTGGAAAAAAAAAAAAAAAATTAAAATGAAAAATAATATTTTTATGTATAATTTATTTTTTTAAGAAGCGCCATTCACATGCATGGTGTGCATATACATAAATAAAAAGCTTTCAAGCCATTCGTAAAGAAATTATTCGGCTTTTATGAAATGGCATCTAGAAATTGTCTGGAAAAATGTTAACTTGCTTTCACTTGTGACTCCCTTCAAGTAAAATGTATCGCTTATTCACTGAACTTTTGATAATTTGTTGACGGGTGGTGGTGGTGTTCGTCGTCTCAACATTGAGGTCCACACCAATTGGTAGATCGGGGACCTTTTTATCCCCTTGACAAAATAGTGAGGAAAGTCAGACATCTGCCCGCTTCTTTATTCATTCTCTATGGGGCTCCCAAAACCCACCGGCAGTCTTATCAAGAATGAACGGAGCCCTGATGAGCACTGCCACTCCATTTTAATGGGGATACAAATTCTGATGATCAGTGGGGGTTCCAGCAGTTTGACACCCACTGATCAACAAGTTATCATCTATCGTGTTTTGGGGATAGCTGTTTTTCCTTTTGAAGAACCCCTTTAAATATGTATTTGAGCATATGCTGCCTTAAATGAATGATTCCTTATTCCAAGAATAAACTATTTGTAATCAGATATGTATTGTGTACAGTAAAAAGTAAAATATGGCAAAATGTTATTTATTTTGTGGTTGTATAGAGTATAAATTATCTGCTTTATAATTTTAGACTATATTAAGTACATAAGGAGGATTCTGCTCTGGCCAGCAGAGAAGACTGCTCTCCAGTACCATGTCTCTGTGGCCATCTTCACAATTTGCATCATTCATAGAGCTGTTATCCAGCTAATCTTGCATGTGCATGTAAAAGCCCTACTATGTAAAGACTATACAAATCCATCACTATGTTCTCAGGTTACCCACTACTAGTGTGCAGACAATCACCAATTCACTAATTGTTACATTTACCTGTACTAAACTACAAAGTTAGAAAGCAGGTGAAATAATTTTTTGCATTCAGCTTTATACGAGTAAGTTGTAGTTCATTCCGTTCTTACCATTTATCTATCTATGGCACATTTCTGATCTTGGCCTTTAGTAGTATTTCTAGGCTGATTGGTTTAATGAAACATTCTTTACTCATCATTTATATTTCAATAATTAAACATTGCCTAAATCTATAGAAATAAATATATTTTAAATTAGAAGCAATGCGATTTGATAAGTCTTCAATCTCCAGTGAAAAAGCCCATTCAGATATATTGAATTTGCTGATTTTCAATGTAGAAACTGCTACATCTTGACAGACTTTTACATACCATCACAATGCTTAAAATTAAGTATTTGGGGCAAAATATACGTACAGTGAGCTTTCCTTTCTGTCCCGATATACATAACATGGTGATGAGTTTTGGGGTAGACAATTGTTTACATGAACTGTTCTTATCATATAGCAATGTATAATGCTTCTCATTAGTTCTAAAAAGTATTAAATGTATTTAGCCTTTGTTGGCTTCTTTCTTGTCTTATATTTTTAATTTTTCTGTTGTGTAACATACCTAGTATGTTATATTAATTTATGATAAAGCTTTAATTTTATTTCACAGGGTCCAATTGTTTCTTTTTTGTGCAATACTAGATATGTTATATATTCATTTATTCTAAAGCTTTACTTATATTTCACTGAGTTTTGTCTCTTGTGCAATTGTCTTAAAGAAATAAAATTAATTTAACATGTAACTTGTGTATTTTGCGTGATATAGATAGAATGTCATACTCGATAAGTATTTTAGTAAATTTTATAATAAAAAATGATTGTAATGCCTTGTCTTTACATTTTCATGGAAGCCTGTTGAATTGGAATTTAATGCTCAACAACATTCTACACTGTTATAATTGCGGTGATAAATCATCCCATATGTGCTTGTTTTTTTTTTTTTTCTTTTCATGGACCAAGGTCAAAGCAAATCTGCACCCCCAACATTTAGGCGATGTACACAGTGCGTTTTTTTGGTGCGTTTTTGAGTGCAGTTTTGTCAAACTGCATGCAAATCCTTTTGCCAACAAAGCGCATGAGAATCCTGAAGTTTTATGCACATGTTGCTATATTTTTTCCCTTGCAAAATTGCAGCAGAAAATACGAAGGCATATCAATCTGATCAGTGGTTTAGCACCTCAAATGCATGAAAAATGCCAAGGAAAAAACACAAACGCCTGTTGCCTCAGTATCATTTTCCCCACTATGTGACAACTTCTTACCTTATACAAAATAGGGGGTGGCATAGGGAGCATTGTGAAAAGCATGAAATATTCCTGCCTTAGGCTTAATGCACACGCTGCGGAACATTTCTGCAGTCATTCCCCAGCAAAACCTATGGGTATAAAAAAAAATGCTGTGTGCACGCTGCGTTTTTTATACCTGCGGATTAAAGCCTTGTTCACACAATGCGGTTTTACCCGCATTTCTTTTGCGTTTTTGTTGCAGAAATTTCCGCAGAAAATGGTTGTAACCTTTCTGCAGACATTCCCCAGCAAAACCTATGGAAAAAAAAAATAGCTGTGCGCACACTCCATTTTTTTCTCAAGAACATTCTTTCTGCAGAATTTCTTGAGAAAAAGAATGAGCATGTCACTTATTTTCCGCATGTACCCTATGGTATTTTACCCCATTGACTGTATAAAATACTGCAGGGAATAACGCAGAAAAAACAAAAAGCCAGCACTAAATGTCCACTTCAGCACTAAACATTCCAAACTGAATTTATTATAAAAATTTTGAGATTTTTGGCAAAAAATTGCAATTTCTTGAGCTGCCTCGCCACGTCACGGCAAATCTCATTTGAGGCAGTCCTACACTAAAATATTTTTATAAAATGTGCCATACGGCCTCACATGAATAGTAGAACTGCTCTTAGCAGCACTCACCTGGTCTATTTCAATCCCGTACCCATGACTGAGTCATGGCTGTGGGCGGGACAGGTCCAAGCAAATGCTGCATGAAGTAAATAGCCTGTGGACAAAGCCTGATGACTTAATGTGAACAGTTACCAACCGCCAAAATCTAGACAGATGGAATACATCCCAAGATTAAAAAAAAAATCTTTTATAATAAGTACAGTTTGGAATTGTTAGTGCTGAAGTGCACATTTAGTGCTGGCTTTTTGTTTTTTCTTCATTGAATTGGTCGGTGGTTGACCTCCACCTTGCTATGCACCCCAATTTGGGATGTATTCCATCTGTCTAGATTTTTGCGGTTGGTGACTGTTCACATTAAGTCATCAGGCTTTGTCCACAGGCTATTTACTTCATGCAGCATTTGCTTGGACCTGTCCCGCCCACAGCCATGACTCAGTCATGGGTACGGGATTGAAATAGACCAGGTGAGTGCTGCTAAGAGCAGTTCTACTATTCATATGTGAGGCCGTATGGCACATTTTATAAAAATATTTTAGTGTAGGACTGCCTCAAATGAGATTTGCCGTGACGTGGCGAGGCAGCTCAAGAAATTGCAATTTTTTGCCAAAAATCTCAAAATTTTTATAATAAGTACAGTTTGGAATTGTTAGTGCTGAAGTGCACATTTCGTGCTGGCCTTTTGTTTTTTCTTCAGGGCATAACGCAGGTAGCAAATTATGTGCGTTTCATTGCATTATTCCTGCGTTATTCTCGCGGTATTTTGCGTTTTTCGGGACATAATGTTCATCACTGCCCTGCGTTTTGCAAGGAAGTGATGTCACAAGGAGAGGAAGAGGAAATAGAGCAGAGAGTAAATACACACATATCACACTCACACACAGACACATACATATATAATGCACAGACACATAGAAAACAGCAACGTACATTCGGAGGGCTGGTATTTCGCCAGATACTGCTCCCCATGTAAAGTCTATGGGAACCAGAATCTGGCGCAAAGGGGTAGGAGCAAGCGCTTCATACTTACCGATCACCGGGCGGCTGTCATACTTCTCTGGCGGCTTCTGCTTTTGAAAATGCCGGCCGCTCATTATTCCATCTCATATTCACTGCTTCCCCCGCCCGGTGGCTTTATTGGTTGCAAGCAGACACGCCCTCACGCTGAGTGACAGTTGTCACACTGCAACCAATCACAGCTGCCGGTGGGCGGGTCTTTATCATGCAGTAAATTAATTAATTTAAAAAAAAAAAAGGCGTGCGGTCGCCCCCCCAGTTTTGATACCAGCCAAGATAAAGCCACATGGCTGAGGGCTTGTATTCTCAGGATGGGGAGCTCCCCAGCCTAAAAAAAATAGCCAGCAGCCTCCCGGAATTGCCGCATCCATTAGATGCGACAGTCCCGGGACTCTACCCAGCTGATCCCGATTGCCACCGCATCACGGCAATCAGGGTAATAATGAGTTAACCTGTAAGAAAAGTAAATAAACACACCCGAAAAAAATCCTTTATTTGGAATAAAAGACAAAAATAAATACCCTCTTTCACCACTTTATTAAAATCCCCAAATACCCCTCCAGGTCCGGTGTAATCCACACAAGGTCCCACGACGCTTGCATACTGCTCCAGCGGCTTCTGAAAGCTAGTACTCAATGCAGCATCGTTCCGTGAACGAGGCTGCAGGGGTAACTCCAGGTCATTTCTCACGGTTTGTGATGTCAACACATTACCACTCGCAAGAACTTCAGGGCCTCACAAGCGGTAAAAGAGTGACGTCACCGACCGCCAGTGACCGTACGAGAACTCAGACCCAAGTTCCCGCAGGGTCACTGCTGTATGAGAAATACTGTTGGGGGGAGAACATACATTAGAAATAAAAGCTGTAATATCTATTTACCCATTATCAATCTATCCATTATCTATCTATCCATCCATTATCTATCTATGTATGTCTATCTATCCATCCATTATTTATCTCTCTAAGAAGAAGGAAATGACAACACACTTTTTTTTTTTCAACGTGTTTTATTGCATTGAAGGCATAAAAACACAGGTACAAAACCGCGGTAAAACCGCATGCGGTTTTCGAGTGCAGTTTGCTGCGGTTTTTTTGGCCCCGGTGCGGTAATCTTTCAGAGGGTGCGGAATTTTCTTAAGAAAATTCCATTTTCTAGTGCGCACAGGGCCTGACCCGCAGAATTTCCGCTGCGGATTTAACGTGCATTTCACTTCTTTTCTGCAGGTACCTGCGTTTTTTGCCATAGATTATGGTAAAAAAAACGCAGGGACCAACCCATGGAAAAATTGCGTCAAAAACGCCCTTGCGTTATTGCCGCGGGTGCGGTATTCTGCCAGAGGGTGTGGATTTTTCTTAAGAAAGCCTTACTCTTCCTTTATTAGGCTATGTGCGCACTAGAAAATGGACCTAGCTGTGTTCAGAACCTTTATAGCAGGAGCCTAGCTGCCCATACATGGAGGTTTATAGTCCAAATAGTGGCATTTTGCCCAGACACGGATGTTTTTAACCTAGATAGTGGCATTTAAGTTAGGTTCCTGGATTACAGAGATTGCCTTGCCGTTTATGTATTGGCCAATGCATGTAAGCCCGGACACAAACTAAATATCTCTCTTTTGCAGTAATGCAGTACCATATTTTCACTTACACATTTTTGGCTTTTCAGTGTGCAGCTGTATGCATTTTATAGTTACTATGTTTTTTCGGCTGGCACCTGTTCACATTTGTTGGATGTGCAGGTCAGTTTTTTGGATATTTGCAGAAATGTTAGACACATTTTCTGCAGCAAATCTGCGGTAAATCCACAGTGTGCACTCATAGCCATAATGTGCTAATTGTGCTTGTGTATGATCATCTATGTGAGCAGTTCGCGAGGTAAGTAGTGGAGGTATTTTGTGCTGATCCCATTTTAAGATGTTTGAAGTTATGAAAAATTATCAGACTGGGGAGGGGGGGGGTAATTTTGATATTTTTGCACTGGACTCACCAATATATTAAAGATCTTTTCAGGATACTCTAAAATAGTAATATTGTATAATTTTTAAAATATCTCCCTTATATTATAATACATGATGCTGCTGTAGAACATTTATTTTTTTTTCTAGTTTGCAAATTTTATTTATATATAGCGTTAGGTCCAGAAATATTTGGACAGTGACAAGTTTTGGCATATTAGCACTTTACCAAAACATATTCAAGATTCAGTTATCTAATCAATATAGACTTAAAGTGCAGACTCCGCTTTAATTTGAGGTATTTACAGCCTAATTGGGTAAGGGTTTAGGATTTACATCTCTTTAATATGTAGCTGCTTCTTTTTCAAAGGACCTAAAGTAATTAGACAATTATCTCAAAAGCTCTGTAATGGGCTGCATAGGTTATTCCCTCGTTAATTTACTATCAGTTAAGCAGGTAAAAGGTCTGGAGCTGATTCCAGTTGAGATTTATATTTGGAAGCTGTTGCTGTGAACTAAGAACATGACAAACAGACCATCATAAAGAGAAGACTTCATGAGCGTAAATACAGAGGGTTCATAACAAGGTCCAAACCATTAATCAGCCTTAAAAATTGGCCAAAATTTACTTTGACAAAAAAATCTAAAGAAGCCAGCCCAGTTCTGGAAGAGCGTTCTTTGAAAAGAAGAAACTAAGATCGACTTGTACCAGAATGATGGGAAGAAGAAAGTATGGAGAACGCTTTGAACTACTCAAATCACATCCTATGTAAAATATGGTGGAGGAAGTTTGATGGCCGGGCATGCATTGCTTCCAATGGCACTGGGTCACTAGTGTTTGATAATGATGTGACTGAAGATAGAAGTGGCCGGCTTAATTCTGAAGTATACTTTCCAATCAGATTCAACCAATGCAGCAAGTTTGATTGGATGGTGCTTCACAGTACAGATATACAATGGCCCAATACATACTGCAAAATCAACCCAGGAGTTTTTTTAAGGCAAATAAGTGGAATATTCTGCAATGGCTGAGTTAATTATCGAATCTCAACCCTATTAAGGCAGAAAGACCTACAAACAAGCAACAACTGAAGGCAGCTGCAGTGAAGGTCTGGCAAAGCATCACAAAGGAGGAAACCCAGTGTTTGATGACATCCATGGCTTCCAGACTTCAGGTAGATTACAAAGTATTAAAAATGTAGTGAATAATTGGATTATCGGTCTAGCGAGCGCTGACAATGCACAGGTTCCTTTGAAATTTAAGTTGTTTTATTATTAAAATATTTTCAAAATGCTCCTGTTATTTAATACAACGCGTTTCAGCAATATATCAATGCTTTCCTCAGGTATAACAGGAGTGGTTCTCATGCAATAAATATATAGGGGTCCCACAGGTGGTAATGTGGGTGTGCCGTTAATTAGAACTTTTTGTTTCCTTTAAGATAATCTAGTAATATAAAAAAATTAATTTAATTTAATTTTCATAGTAAAATAATTGTTGAAAAGATAGTTGTTAAAAAATCCCTTTAAGGATATTGGGTATATAGTATAGATAAAATTATTGTATGAAAAAAATATTTTTAATAAGACTTAAAATTATTAATAATTATACCTAGATCTGAACAATTTCTTTAAAAAAATCACAATACAAAGACATTTTATAATAGAAGAAAAAGGAAAAGGACAGAACAAGCAAGCACATAACACACAAAAATACCAGGATAATACTGAAGATCCACAGATAATTACTAGACATGTGAACCCGAGAAATAAAAATAGTAAATTCTATCCAATCCACCACAAGGGTTCACATGTGGAAACATTCCAACAAATAATATTAAAAGAAATCAGAACTTATATTAATCCAAGAATAAAAAAGAACCTAACACCAGGAGAATTAAGAGCTATTGTCACTTTACGGGAAAATGAGAATATAGTTATCAAAAGGGCAGACAAAGGAGGAGGAACAGTAATAATGAACAGATCGTGGTATATTAATGAAGGAAATAAAATGCTGAATGATAGAGAGTACTATGAACTAATAAAACAAGATCCCTCGACCCAGATTTTCACCAAATACAGCAGAATCATAAGGGAAGCCTCAGAGAAAGGAATACTAAATAGAAAAGAAGAAAAATTTCTGAATATTACAAATTTCATGATGCCATACTTTTACTATCTACCCAAAATACACAAAGACCCAATAAACCCACCAGGACGCCCAATAATTTCAGGAATAAACTCTATTACCAGCAACCTTTCTCATTATGTAGACCTATTCCTACAAGAATATGTAGTCCAACTTGACTCATATTTGAAAGATTCAACTCAATTAATAAAAGAAATATTAAATTTACCCCCTTTAAAAGACAGTATTTTAATTACATTGGACGTGTGCGCTCTATACAATAACATAGCACACGATAAAGGTTTGCAAGCCATAGATGAAATTCTGAAAAAAGATACAGAAATCCCCCCAATTCAAAGACAATTCATAGTAACGGCAATAGAATTTATATTGGAGAACAATGTATTTACATTTGAAGGATCATATTACAGACAAACCAAAGGCTGTGCGATGGGGACGCGATTCGCACCAAGCTATGCAAACCTCTTTATGGGTGCCTTTGAATCCGTCTCCATCGCACAGTCAAAGTACATAGAACACATAGCCCTATACCGTCGCTTCATCGATGACCTCTTCATAATATGGAGGGGTCCATTAACAAAAGCAAAAGAATTTATAAAAGAATTAAACAGAAACAGTTGGGGTCTATCTTTCACATCCAATCATTCAGAGAAAACTATTCAATATCTGGACCTACAGATCACCCGTAATGGAACTGGTAATATTACAACATCTACACACTTCAAGACTGTGGATGTCAATAGTTACCTGAAATTTGACAGCGGACACCTACCAAGGTGGATACGTAACATCCCATACGGACAATACAGGAGAATTAGAAAAAACTGCACGGCCGACGAAGATTTTAAAAATGAATCTAAAACTCTAAAACAGCGATTTATAGAAAAAGGCTACCCAAAAAAACTTATCCAAGATGCTTTTAAAAAAACAAATTCCCTCACCCAAGAGAAATGCTTACAACCTAAACAAGAAAATACAATGGAAAAAGAAAGAAAAAATAAATATTTAAAATGGAGTTTAATCACTACATATTGCCAACCGAGAACCCACATAGAAAAATTATTGAATAAATATTGGTTTATATTAAAAAATGACCCTATTTTAACAGACTACATACCCTATAAACCAACGATTATATACAGGAAAAATAAGAGCATAGGAAATATGGTTGCACCCAGCAACACATCTATAAAACCAAAAACAATTAAAATTGACAATCCGAAGCTCTGGGGATGCTACCCCTGTATAGCATCTAAATGCCTTTGCTGCCAAGTGATGAAAAAAGGAACCAAAACCTTTACCTCCAAAACTACAGGGGAAACATTCCCAATAAAATATACTTTGAATTGTAAATCTGCATATGTGATCTATCTTTTAGAATGCCCATGCGGCATTCAATATGTGGGTCGAACAATACAAGAAATGCACTCCAGATTGAACAAACATCGTCATAATATCAAAATTGGCTATATGCAACACAGTATCTCAAAACACTACAGCATCCAGCATGATAGGGATTACACAAAGATGACCCTCACAATTATAGACTCCATTGATAGTAAAGACCCGCAAGCACTAATCAAACTAACTAGGAGAGAAAGCTTTTGGATTTTTAAACTGGGCACTCTGGCCCCAGAAGGACACAATTTAACATTGGATAATGTAGCCAAATAAGATCACTAAATGTCTGACTCCGTAAGTAAAAAATCCCTTTAAGAGAAAAATAAGAAAAATCCTTAAAGGAATCTCATCCACAATTATAATGATTTTAAAATATATGCATTTATAGTAGAAACATATTAAGTAGAAACATAGAGAACACAATTTTAACCTAATCATATAAGGGGGGGGAAAAAAAGAAAAAAAATAACTTTGAAACGAAATACTGTATAAAAAAATCTTTTTAATAATTTTAAGTCTTATTAAAAATATTTTTTTCATACAATAATTTTATCTATACTATATACCCAATATCCTTAAAGGGATTTTTTAACAACTATCTTTTCAACAATTATTTTACTATGAAAATTAAATTAAATTAATTTTTTTATATTACTAGATTATCTTAAAGGAAACAAAAAGTTCTAATTAACGGCACACCCACATTACCACCTGTGGGACCCCTATATATTTATTGCATGAGAACCACTCCTGTTATACCTGAGGAAAGCATTGATGTATTGCTGAAACGCGTTGTATTAAATAACAGGAGCATTTTGAAAATATTTTAATAATAAAACAACTTAAATTTCAAAGGAACCTGTGCATTGTCAGCGCTCGCTAGACCGATAATCCAATTATTCACTATATGCTCACTCCCTTTGAGGGAATCGGTCAGAGCTGCAGTAAGACATAGGCACTCCTTTCCAAAGTGAAATTCCAGCTGGAGAACGGTGGATTGCTGCAACACTCCAAGACTCAGAGTGCCGGGGATTCTAGGAGGAACCAGCGATCCTAAATCCGGATATCTCCAATAAAGATCACGACTTAACAGCATCGCTACCAAGGCATCAAATCCCCATAGATTCGGAGGATCTCTACAACCAACACCGAGGTTGTGCGAGGGCGCACAACCTCACCAGGTGAGCAAATTCTCATCCCTCTAAGTTTAATCTTAGACCCGCGGGTACTGCTCATATGCGCTACTCTTCTCTTTTCAAAGTATTAAAAATGAACATTTTATTTATGGTAAAGTTAATTTCTTCAATAGTTTTTGAGCACCTGAAATGATTTTGTAGAATTGACTGTTTCTCAGGATATCATTGTTCAACCCAAGGTTGGACTGGGGTGTCTGGGGCCCACAGGGGGGATTGACTCTAGGGGCCCACCCTACAGCAATATGAGAATACCTAATTAGCTGTTATCCCGACCCCATTATAGTAGAGCATTGAGTGTAAAGCACAGGCGGCTCCTGCACATCTCCTGTGCTCCATAACTGATGTACAATTACAGTAGTTTGCAGTAATGGGGTCTTTGGTGACAAGTTATCACTGATCCACAGGTTCGGTAGGTGATAACTTATTGATCGATGGAATCCGACCAGTGGAAACCGCACCGATCAGAAGATTGGGGAACTTTTATCCCTGACAGGACACTTTTATCCCCATTATAAAATGTGACAGGTGGGATGTGTGAACGTAGCTCCAATCATCCTCTGTGGAGCACTCCTATAAAAACAAGCCCAGCGCTCGCAGCCACTGGGGGCATGAATGGATCAGGGGTTGAGTCAGACATGAGCTCCAATGGGGATAAAAGTTGCACATTTTGCCGATTAGTCGAGTCCCAGCAATCGGACCCCACTGAGCAATAAGTTATCACTTATCCTTAGGTCACATTCACACTTTCAGTATTTGGTAATTATTTTACATCAGTATTGTCTTGCTAAATTCTACTAAAAAGGGGGCTGAAAGCCCGTACTTACGAAGCGCTCACTGATATCCTAATCAGGCACGAATACTAATATTCTTTATAGCAAGATACTATTTATTTTAATAGCACATGAATATATATATAGTCAATGGTACATAGGCATAAGAACTATAGTCATAGAAACTTATACAATAACAGAAATATGCATCAACATTACCGTTATGTTGTAGCAATCCTTTCACATCGGAGGGAACTCGAATTAATGATAAGGAATCAACATCTTGGCATGGCATCACAGGAACAGTGCGTACGTACACTTCAATGTCCTGGAAGGTATTTCCCTAACATTAAGCGAGTTCGGTGTATATTTTATAGGAAAATATTGTAGGTTGGGTTTACATGGTCACCAGCATGTGACAGCTGAGTCATGTTCATGTAACTTGACCACAAACCGTTGTGGACACCGGCAGCTTCCTGCACATTTCCTGCACATCCTGCCAGTTGACAACTGGCTGACCACAGTTTAGTGAAATATTGCAATGAGCCGTAAATTTCATCCTTAAAACTGTCTTTAAGCTAACCACAAGTTTCCTGTAAGTGGAACTGTAAATGTTACTTCCTTTATCTTCAACTGCTTCAAGACATGTATTCCTTGGTCATCATTTTGGCCCTCCAAAGGACATCTTCTTTGATACTGAATTATTGATGGATCAAATAATATCTGGGATCACTCCTATCTTTTGATCATGATCCCTATCTAATAGTCATTCAAACTTCAGTCATATCACATTGGTATCACAATCGGTCCTTGATCCCAGGGATTATTTTCCATCATCAGTATTCCACTAGAAGAAGATCACTCGGAATATACCATACCATGACCAAGAAATATTGTTTGCCACAAATTTTGTTTTCTTGGTTTATTTAGATAAACGTTGAATCACAAATATAATCACTTTCACTACTTTTGTACAGTATATTAAAACTAAAAGCAATATTATCTGAAAAGCTCCCTTGAATATCATGTGTTTTGGCATTTGCTTGACATTCAAAGGAATCATTACACATTACATTTCCCGATATGTTACTAGAAGTTTCACTAGACCCATTTATGAACATATTGGCATAAGGCCATAACATATCATGAATTGTCCTTTCCACTAAGCTGGGTTTAAAAGCATCTACAGTCCATAGAGATGAATCCCAGGTTAGTCAGTCCAGTCTTATATCTTAGTACCCAAATTCCTCCCTTAAAAGCCAGATATTGCAAATTGGTGACTGTTGCATTCAAATTGCCTTGCCACCATGGAAGATTGATCCATCCCACTATGGAAATGGGTACTGTAGTATTCTATAGACGAACACTTCGAGTGTCTTTATCAGCAAGATGATCAGAACAACTTTTCTACTTTAAGATTTCCTCCATCGATACCGGGACATCCAGATAAGGGATACTGGTGGCTGTAACCGAAGAATGTGTACAGATCCAGCAATCTGTGTTGAAAATGTGATGGTGCATCAGAAATTCATTCGCCACAGGTTCCTCCTGATGTAGACTTGTCCATCCAACGACCAAAGAGGCAAACATCGAACACAGGAATTTCTCCATCTCATCACTATCGAGCTCTTCCCAGTAACCGATACCATGGATTCCGCTTATTTACAACACCATCTGCAAATAAAGATACACTATTATTCTCGTAAATAACATTTTTCTTGTGGGACATATTCCCACTTCTCCACTCCTGGTCTCATTATCAGGAGAGTACGATCTTTTCCGACCGCTATTACCTCTGTCTCTGAGGGCGGTCCTTGGAGGTTTTGAATCCATATTTTTACTCCTACATTTTTAATATTAGAGGATCCAAAACCTTTAGTACCCCGTATTGTTAATTCTGCCGGGTCAGTTCCTTCTCTTATGTCAGACAAGTTTATTGGGATTATTAACATCTGAGCCACCCTCTGGTGTTTCATCAATATCAAAGGTTCATTTCCCAAATTTAGCATCAGTACCTTGATTTCTCCCTGATAATCTGCATCTATTACCCCTCCCACCACTATGGCTCCTTTTAACACTAAACTAGAACTAGTGGCTATTTGACCATAATGATCCTTTGGTGTATGGCAACCCAATCCTGTTGAAATTGGTTTTACCTTACCTGGGGGTACCACGACAGTTTCCAATGTACTGAGGTCTAAACCTGCTGAATAAGGCGTCGCTCTTTCTGGTGTGCCCAAACAGCTGTACCTTGCCTTGTCAACTGCTGGACTGATTTGTCTGATGGTTGCTGCTTTATCTGCTTCTGAATTAAACAAACGTTCAAGTGAGTTAGTAGGGACATGAGCATCGACATTAAATACAGTGGTCTTGGTAGATTGAATAATCCCTTCAATGCCTTGCCACACTTCCCTGACCATCTCAAACACATTTTGCTGTTCCTCTCCCCATTGGAACTCATATTGTTTCCTCGTTACGTTGTACAAATGAGCCAACATTTGTCCCAAATGAGGGATATGTTGTCTCCAAAAATCAAACAATCCAATATAAGACTGAGTCTCCTGTTTGGATTTAGGGACCGGAAAATTAATAATTTTCTGTCTGGCATTGGGCAAGATCTCTCTGTGCCCCTTGTTCCACTGAATCCCTAGAAATGTTACCACCTGAGACGGTCCTTGAGCCTTGGCATCACTGACCTCCCATCCTTTACTCCACATATGAGCAACCAGTTTTGTCAATTGATCTTTCACACTTTGCTCATCTTGTCCTTGTATCATTATATCATTGATATAATGTGAGATCTGCATTTCCTTATGACAAGACATAACCCCAAAGGAGAATTTTCCTTCAGTTAGATTAAGAGTCATCCATTTTAGGACATCAATTCCCAAAATACATTCTGGTATAGGAACTACCAGCACCGTATACTGCTTGATAGGTAAATTACCTATCTTCAAAGCTACCTGTGTCTGAACCCCGGTGATCAATTGACCACCTAGTCCAGCAATTTTTACTCGAGGTCCTTTTATTTTTTCTGGGTTTTCATGAATTAAAGTAGCCTCCGCCCCCGTGTCAATCAAAGCTGGGACTCTTTGAACATTTCCCCCTTTCCAATGTATGCTAAGATTGACGTAGGGACGTTCGTCCCTTTTTATCAATAGGGGGGCTTGGCTGGCTACCTATGGTAAATCACTTCCTTCTGAACTTTCATTTACACAGACTTCAGTCTGTGCATTAGCCCTTCCTTCCGTAACTTTTGTGGCCACGGCTGCAGCCAGTTCTTCCCATGGATAAACTGACTGAAAATCTTCCCAAGACACTTTCTTTGGGGTTTTTTCCCCTTCTCCTTCTGATTTCTTTACCTTGGGGGTTTTTGAACCCCCTTCCACATTTGTAGTGGTCACTTTCTTTGCGGATAGAACTTTCTGTTTGTACAACTTCCATAATTCTCCTGTCTCCTTTCCATCAATCCTTTCCTTATTGATCCCGGCTTTAAGCAAAGCCTGGAACATGTCTTTTCGAGACACCCGTGGGGCCTCCCCTACTGATTTCTCTTTACAATCAGGATTGTTTGGCTTACTGTTACCAACATGGCCTCCAGGGGACGATTTATCCCACTGTCCCATATCCTGTAACTCCCTCATCCTCCCTAGAACTACACCGATTGATTCTCCAGTCAGTGCTACAGTTAAGGTTAAAATAACTGAGTTGTATGCTGGAGGAGCATGTTTAACCAGCCTATTTCTTATGTTGGCTGTTAATGGGTACTGGAGATAATCATCATCCATTCCCAAAAGAGGAAGAGCATTCCTCATTGCTTCTTCCTTCAGCCGTTCCATACCATCTTTTAAGGTATACCAAGGTTTATCATTGATAGGAAAGTCTGCTTCTGATGGATATTTGTCCAGAAAAGCTTGGGCTAAGATCATGATTAAGTTTTGAGTACCATGCTCATTATGATCAACAAAATAATTTTTTATTGATCTCTGAATTACTGGGTCTTGAGACATGGTGACAAATTGTGCCACGTCTCCGGCATCAAAGTGCACTGCACCTCCTCCGAGATCGTGCACCCTGACCAACCAGGGAATTTCTCCTTCTCCTGGTTTTTGTCTAAACTGTGTTAAAATGCTATATACTTCTCCCTGAGAGTAATCTTCAATGGTTACTCGATTTTTTACATGAGGAATCGTTCTCTCATTTATGATGGCATTACCATCTTCGTCATATTGCAGATTCCCCTGACCATCCCGGACATGTTCCCGGATGATCTCATTCTCTGTCCTCTCTAAGCGCCTCCTTACTGGGTTAGCCTGAATCTTCCCTTTATGGTAATCCTCCTCATCAGATGATGAAGATGAATCCCACACATCCCCATCCCAAGTATCGGGATCCCAGTTTATAGAAGCTGAGGCGATACTTTTATGTACTTTGGTTTTATTTACTTTTCCTCTTCTTTTCTTGTACTTATTTTGAGCAATTTTGATTTTATTTACCTTTCCTCTTCTTTTCTTGTACTTATTTTGAGCAATTTTTATGGCAGCTTTTTGTGCCACATTCTGATAATGTTCCAATTTATCCTTCAACAGTCTGGTATTACATTCCATAACTGTTTTCAGGCCACCTAATTCTATCATCTTTTGTTCCATCTGGGAACTTTTCTTCTGCATCTTTAGATTACGCTCATGCATTACACTATATGCACTTGCCAAAATCCAGATGCGCCGTCTTAAAGACACTACATCACCTGCTTTCACAGGGATACTACCGAATACATTCACAACATCAGTAGCTTCACTACCCATAAGCTTGTCCTGCCATTGTTCTACCAATCCACAAGACACTACATCACCTGTTTTCACAGGGGCACCACTGAGTACATTCACAACATCAGTAGCTTCACAACCCTTAAGCTTATTCTGCCATTGTTCTGCCAATCCACAATACACTACATCACCTGTTTTCACAGGGGCACCACTGAGTACATTCACAACATCAGTAGCTTCACTACCCTTAAGCCTGTCCTGCCATTGTTCTGCCAATCCACAAGACACTACATCACCTGTTTTCACAGGGGCACTACTGAGTACATTCACAACATCAGTAGGTACACAACCCTTATGCTTATTCTGCCATTGTTCTGCCAATCCACAATTGACCAATTCATGTGCTATAAGATTGTAGGGAGCCTCAATCCAGGTGGGGATCTCCACAACAAGCTCCTTAACATTATCCTTACGTTTTCTGAACATTTTGACACTATGCAAAAAGATTGAAAAAATATTTGGAATTTTGCCAAATATATGTTTTTAATTTCTAAATTACAAAAATGTGTTAATTACTTCTTATAGAAGTAATCCTGCCGACTACGCCAATTTATGTCTTGCTAAATTCTACTAAAAAGGGGGCTGAAAGCCCGTACTTACGAAGCGCTCACTGATATCCTAATCAGGCACGAATACTAATATTCTTTATAGCAAGATACTATTTATTTTAATAGCACATGAATATATATATAGTCAATGGTACATAGGCATAAGAACTATAGTCATAGAAACTTATACAATAACAGAAATATGCATCAACATTACCGTTATGTTGTAGCAATCCTTTCACATCGGAGGGAACTCGAATTAATGATAAGGAATCAACATCTTGGCATGGCATCACAGGAACAGTGCGTACGTACACTTCAATGTCCTGGAAGGTATTTCCCTAACATTAAGCGAGTTCGGTGTATATTTTATAGGAAAATATTGTAGGTTGGGTTTACATGGTCACCAGCATGTGACAGCTGAGTCATGTTCATGTAACTTGACCACAAACCGTTGTGGACACCGGCAGCTTCCTGCACATTTCCTGCACATCCTGCCAGTTGACAACTGGCTGACCACAGTTTAGTGAAATATTGCAATGAGCCGTAAATTTCATCCTTAAAACTGTCTTTAAGCTAACCACAAGTTTCCTGTAAGTGGAACTGTAAATGTTACTTCCTTTATCTTCAACTGCTTCAAGACATGTATTCCTTGGTCATCATTTTGGCCCTCCAAAGGACATCTTCTTTGATACTGAATTATTGATGGATCAAATAATATCTGGGATCACTCCTATCTTTTGATCATGATCCCTATCTAATAGTCATTCAAACTTCAGTCATATCACATTGGTATCACAAGTATTTGTAGCCAAAATCAGGAGTGGGTGAAAAATGCAGTAGTGGAGCCCGTGTTTCTGTGATACTTTTCCTCTGATTTTACCACTCCTGTTTTTGGATATAAATACTGCCCAAATACTAAAGGTGTGCACGTCACCTTAGAAAAGGTGATTACTTGTTTTTAGCAGAGAACCTCTGTAAGTGCATATTTGCTACAGTTTAATAGTCACAGGACAGGGAGGGGTTAAACATTCAAATAATCTCTACTAGAAATAATCTCCCTCATATAGACAGAAAAAGTAACCTCCATACACAACACAGGTCACTATACCAAGACCAATAATTCCACATAAAGGGGAGAAATACCGCCACACCCTGACCAGACAACATATTACCATCACATAGTGATCAAATACAACCAAATAGGGAGAAATACCGCCACACCATAATTAGACCACATGGTAACCAAATATTACCACATACAAGGGAGAAATACCGCAACAATATGACCAGACCACATAATGACCAAATAATGCCACACACAAGAGAAAAATACCACCAAACCGTGACCAGACAACATATTACCACCACATAGTGACAAACAATACTACAATAATGATTATGAACAAAATGCACAATACTAATAACACTAATATCACCAGTGACATATACACAGGAGCTCTCTATATAGTGTCAGTGTACAGGTAATACAGTGATCACCAATGACATTAATTAGTGACATTAAATACACAGGAGCTCTGTATATAGTGTGTGTACATGTAATACAGTGACGTCTCTAGCTGCAGTTATTCATCACTTTTCCTCTTCATCCGGCGCTGACCGCCATCACTTCTTCCTGCCATGACGCGACTCTACAGAAAATGACACCTATAGCTGATCACTCCCAGAGCACATTTTTCCCCAATTTCTGCACCATGTCAGACTCTTGTTTTCCCCATTGAAGACAGTTCCTCAAAATTAGCCTATATTTAATCAGTAATAATGTTCCCTAATTTGCCCCTACAGTAATTATGCCCCACTTGCCACCATAAACTAATAATGTATGTCCCTCATTCTGGCCCCATATAGCAATTATGACCCTCATCAAGGCCCCTTTTATTTAATAATGTCTGGGGAAACAAGTGGAATCAGAAGGGGCTGTTAATTGCTTCCTGCACAAAATATCCCCCCCCCCCACACACGCTTTCTCTCCAAAATAGCCCAACAATGTGCCCCTTTACATAACGTCCCCCCAAAACTTGCCCTTTCTATAATATCTCCCCCATAATCTCTGCATAAAGTCCCCCCCAGCTCCTCATTATACTATTCTGCCTTTCACAATCCCCTTCCTAATTGCCTCATAATAACCCTCATTTCCCCATGATGTCCCCCATAATGTCACAATTTGCTTCATAATTTCCTCCATTGCTCTATAATGTCCCACATTGCCTCATACTGTCCCATTTTGCTAGACAATGTCCCTCATTGCCCCACTATGTACCAATTTACTCTATAATGTCCCCCACTAACCTATAATGTTCCAATATGCTTTATAATGTACCCATTTCCCCATAATGTCGCAATTTGTTCCATAATGTGCCCTATTAAGTGCTCCACTGCCCCATTATGTTCCTATTTGTTTCATATTGTGCACCATTACCACAAAGTCCCCCACCGCCGATAATGTCACTTGTAAAGTAATACCGCTCCTCCCGCACCACGGACCCCTGATCTCAAATTATTCTATGCAGAGGTGTAGCTAGGTGTTTGTTTCGAGGGGGGGCCCAAACCAGGTAACCATGTTTACCCCACTGCTACAGTCTGCACCCCCCCTTGTTACAGCCTGCACCCCTCTGTCACACTCTGCACCACCTCTCTGTCACACGCTAAACTCCACTGTCATTCCCTGCCCCTCTCTTGTCACACTCTGCCCCTGTCTTGGCACACTCTGCCCCTGTCTTGGCACACTCTGCCCCTGTCTTGGCACACTCTGCCCCTGTATTGGCACACTCTGCCCGTCTTGCCACACTCTGCCCCTGTCTTGGCACACTCTGCCCCTGTCTTGGCACACTCTGCCCCTGTCTTGGCACACTCTGCCCCTCTCTTGGCACACTCCGCACCCCCCATGTTCTCATCTTCACGCATTACCTGTCGTGCCCTTATCTACTACAGCTGCTCATGTATCTTCTGGCTTCTCCCACACAGGTCACATGGGTATGACGTCGTCGCAGGTCCTGCAAGGAAGCAGAATAGAGCTTCCCTGCCTCTGCAGTGTGCTGATGTATTAATCCCCTCACCCCTCCCCCTTGAAAAAAAATCGCCAGATTTGTAAGCTGGCAAAGGGGAATAGGGGTTTAAAATAAAACAAAAATACAGTGTTTTAACATGGCCCTGGGAGGCAAAAGCTGTGAGTGACCCCTCTAGGTCATGGGCCTGGGGTGACCACCCCCTCTGCCCCCCAGGAGCTACGTCATTCTATATCATCTTTGGCTCCTAATGGAGTGCTTACCTCTTTTCTGCAGCCCTGCGCGCACTCTGCATCTCTGCATCCGCGGCAGTGTGATGACGGCCGCTGCATGTCGGTGTGGGGCTCCTCTGCCTCAGCTGCACTGTTCTAATGTACGCGTGTCTAGATGACGCGCGCTACATTTGAATAGAGGCGCGGTCACCAGGACCCGTACACTCCAGGACCTTTGGCGAGTCACATGACTCTGATGTCACCAAAGATCATTCTGCAACCCCGGAAACTGCAGTGCTAGTACTGCATTTGTACTATCGGTGCACTTTATGATTTAAAGTCTGGGGGGGGCCTTCAGAGCGTGGGGGCCCTGGATCAGCTGCCCAGAGTCTACCCATACATAACGCCGAGAAACAGATCACCCCGCGGCGCTGTACACCCGCCCCGCACCATATAAGGCACAGGGCCCACTGAGGGCCCGGGGCCTACCGGGGGATTCCCCGCTACCCCGGCGGCCCAGACCGACCCTGGTTCAACCCCTTTAATTAAACCTGGAAGTCTACACTTGAATTGCATCTCAGTTGTTGTTTTTTTAGTGTTTTTTTTTTTATAATCAAAAATAGCACATGCAGAGCCCAAATTACGAAGATTCGGTCACTGTCCAAATATTTCTGGACCTAACTGTAGACTAATTGTTCCAGCGTATGGATGCCAATTGGCAAATAAAAAAATTATGCCTTATTCTTTTCCCAGCTACATGATTAGCAGGCACTGGCATTACTCTCATTGTAGGTGTTTCACTCATCACAAGACATGCTTCACACAAAAAAACAAGTCAAGATGGCACCAGTTTGGCAGCGTGCTCCAAGCTGTTCATCAAAAGATCTCTTTACTGACATTGGGATATGTCTAAAACCATTCTCAAAGCTGAATTTCAACCTCTAGAAATCAAGGTGTCAAACCTCATTGACATACATATTACACCAGAGGCAAAAGTTCCATCCACCCTTCCATACCTTCAGCAAAAGGTCATTACATTCCATCAGACACAATTCTTTTATGTATTTTACTATTTATTTTACTCACTTATACACTGTTGTTAATTCTACAGCATTTTACAGACATCAGCACCTTTTTGTCTTTTGCATCTGATTTACCTTTTGTGCAAGCTTAAAAGGAATCTGTCAGCAGGTTTTTGCTATTTACTCTGAGAGCAGCATAATGTAGGGGCAGACAGCCTCATTCCAGGGATGTCACTTGCTCAGCAGTTTGCTGTAGTTTCAATACAATCAGTATTTTATTAGCAGGAGATTATCTATGCAGTACTAAGACTCCTGTGAAATAGCTCTGTGCGAAACGTGCGTCAGGGTGAGTTGGCTTTCGGTTGGAGGAAGTCTTTGCTTTACATGGTATGTGATGGTTTTATAATCTGAACCTTATTTATTATTGCAGTTGGCTATTATATTCATTTTATTTAAAAAAACAAAAAAAACCCATTATGGCACCAGTAATTATATTTATGACTTATTTTCCACCATTATGCCCCAATCCGGATTTACTCTCATTATTTACCTTTTGTTTGTCAGCTCACCAGTATTTTAATTTAATTCCTTTAAAATGCTTACAATAAACTTTTGAATATTTTATCTTCATTTTTGTCATCTTTCATCATTTCTTGCATGGTTTTAGTTTAAGGTGAAAGTCCCTGTATTATTTTGAGTAAAAACTATATTCCTTGTGTAGTATAGGCGCCAGGCATTTCAGCTAATCTGTTTATCATCACCATCATCACCTCCCTAGTGATTGACTTTTTTTTTTTCTGCTACAAAACTAACATAGCTTAGTTGTTGAGCTATGTATAACCGCATTCGCACCACAGCTTTCTCTGTACATTTTATAGTTACAGAGGATTGCTAATCAGTGCTGGAAGCATGGTTGGACTAGTGGGCATGAGGCCAGATGTCCTGTAATGATAATCTTCTACTGATAAAACACTGATTGTATTGAAACAGCAAAACATAGCCTAGTAAGGGATATCACTGTAATCAGGGTCTCTACTCATATTATGGTGCTCTCAGAATGCATAATAAAAACCTGGAGAGAGATTACCTTTAATAATCCCAAAATAAAGAGGGTTGTCTCATGTTGTTATGTGAGTAAAATTACAAGGGGCTTATAAAATAGGCAATAGGAGTGTATTTCCAACAGTTTGCTGTGAAGCTAGTTGGATCATTGGATCTGGCCATCCTCAGTGCCCCTGCGCTCCTCTTATGATGCATAGGTAAAACTGTATCTGAGGCAAAGTTAGCGCCTTGGAAATCAGAAATTGCAGCGCACCACAATCAGGCAAGTCCGAAGCTGTGAAGTAGAGGAACCAAGCCGTGCACTCCAAAAGATAGGATTCTGAGGTAACACCATACTCATTCATATTACAAAAGTGCTGTCTCTTTAACACCGTTCACGACCTTCACCTTAACACCTTCACAACCATTGATGTACCTATACGTCATGGATGGGAGAAGGTTCCCGACCTATGACATACAGGTACCATCATGGCGATCATGTGGGCACAAAAGTTGTTGGGATCTTGGCTTTAGTGCCCACACTTCCCTTAACTGTTTAACCCCCTAAATGCAGTGGTCAATAGCAATCACAGCATTTAGGAGGCTAGGAGAAGGCTTCTTCAACCACCTTATTGGCAGCCCCGCGATATAATCGCAGGCTGACTATCATTGTCATAGCAATCCAAGTAGCATAGTCCAAGAGGCATTTTGTTAGTGTCACACTGACAATTGTAATGCATTACAATGCATATGCACTGCAATACACTACACCAATGATCAGAGTAAAAAAAAATTACAGCCCAATAGACAGACATTTAAAAAAATGTAAAACAAATATATGATTTATTTTTTTTTTTAATCCCAAATAGCAAAAAATGAATTAAAAAAATATGGCAATAAATAAGTATATTTATTTAAAACCAAAAATGAACAAAAAAAGTACACTTATTTGGTATCGCTGCGTCTGTAACAACACAATCTATAAACTGTCACAAGTTAACCCCTTCAGTGAACATCATGAAAAAAAATTGGCCGAAAATCTGTGCTTTTTGATCATATTGCCCCCAAAAAAGTGCTTTCCAAAAATGTGTATGTACGGTAAATAAAAATGCTATCATGCTGACATGAACAATAAAGTGGTCTTATCAATTTAACCACATGACGAACGACATAGAAAAAAAAAACAACTTAAAGGGGTTATCCAGCTTATTTTTACTTTTTTTTTTATTTCCCTATTGGGCTACATTGGGGCAGGTAAGTAGATAGTGAGCACTTACCTGTCCTGCTATCAGCCCTTCTCCCGTGGCTCAGAGTGGTCAGGTGACCGCTCCTGCCACGATTTTGCTGCTTCCGGTCATTTCATGTCAACATGGGCAGGGCCATGTTGACATGAAAATCTGGAACAGCATGTTACCGCCCTGCTGGGAGGGTACAGTGCGTGGAGTCCCCGCCCCCCTTCCCTGCACCCTCCCACACATTCCCCCGAACCCTGTACTCTGCCCACAACCTCCCCCTGCACTACTGTGGGGTCCGTGACCTGGGGGAGAAACCTGCCTGCGGCTGCCGTGGTGTCAGCGCCAGCACCGGGCCCCCTGCTCAGGATCGCACATTCAAATATACCGGCATCACAGACGCCGATATATTTGAAAGCGCTGATGAGAAGGAGCGCAGTGCTGCTTCTCATCACTGCCCGGCTGTCTGTGCTCTCTTAAGCACAGCGGTGACGTCACTACTGTGCTGATATGTCCAGAGCACAGACAGCGCGCGAACGTGCAAGAGCGGCGGGGACCGAGGACGGGTAAGTATGTACTCCCTACATGTGTTCCCTATGGTGGTAGGGGGGGGCTCGGTGCAGAGCGCCGTGTGTGCGTGCGGTGCAGAGCCATATGTGTGTGTGTGCGGTGCAGAGCCATATATGTGTGTGATGTGCAGAGCCATATGTGTGTGTGCAGTGCATAGCCATATGTGTGTGTGGTGCAGAGACATATGTGTGTGTGGTGCAGAGCCCAATGTGTGTGTGCGGTGCAGAGTCCGATGTGGGTGTGGTGCAGAGCCATATGTGTGTGTGCGGTGTAGAGTCCGATGTGTCTGTGGTGCAGAGCCATATGTGTGTGTGCGGTGCAGAGCGCGATGTGGGGCTGTTATTTGCAATGCTGTAGTGATAACAGGTCAGTGCTGGGCAGAATACTGACATGGAATGTGCGTGCAGGGGGCGAGGCTGGACACTGGGGTGGGGCTGGACACTGAGGCCGGGCGGTGCCAGCTGTGACTGGGAGGTGTGGCACAGGAAGTGGTCAGTTTGCTTGTCCTGAATGTAAACAAAGAGCAGCAGAGAATAAAGTCATAATTCAAGAGGAACAAAAGTTAGTAAACAAAAAATAACAATGTAGGGGTGATTTATATGACAATACAGCACAGATAAACTCAAAATTTTTTGTTAAGCTAATGTCGGACAACCCCTTTAATGAATTGCTAGTTTTTGTTCATTTGGAATACAAAGTGATCAAAAAATGTCAACTCATCCCACAAAAAAACCAAACCCCAATGGGAAACCTCAGCGGAAAAATAAAAAATCTAAAGCTCTTCGAATATAGCAATTCAAAAACTATAATTTTTTCTATAAAATAGTTTTTATAGTTTAAAAACAAACAAATCCAGAAAGTAAAGGTGGTGACTGGCAAGTCATGGGCTGAATGCTTGCTTTTGTTTTTCTTAAGAAATAGGTCATCACATAAGATATTTTCTGGTTTAGCACCTAGAACAGGATTATATTTCCAGCAGATACTTCAGCTACAGCATGATATCCTGACCAGTGATGTACAAGCCTTATAGAATTGACTAAATAGTGTGTTGAACTGGTGTATTCTTCAATTCCAGATCCTAAAAAGACAAGCGAGAAAGAGCCATGAGCCAATATTAGATGGGCTGATCCAGCTTCTCCTAACCATAGCGACTTCGATGAAGCTTGAGGGGAAAACCCATTTGGATACACAGCAGTCACTGTGAAGCGTTACACTGCCAGCAGAATTATGGTCTCAACACACCATAGTGCCGGACTATCTCACACAGGACCTTATGAGAAATCTCCAGATTGGGGCTGATATATAGGAAATAGCCAAAATAAGGAAGTGATGATTATAGGAACACGATTCAAACAAGGACTCGGGGTGAGAGAAACATTCTCTTTCCTGAACCAGCTAATTAGTTCAAGGGTTTAAGTGGGTGACTTTCAGCAATAACACACACCTGTATGCAACTGGTATTGTTTTGTTTGTTGGTATATATAGCTGTGACGCCCTGGCCTATCAGTTCGTCACAGGACATTGTGCAATCTGCCTTTCTGCATGATGTCCATCTCCTTCTTGGTTACGGGTCCCTGGCCTTTGGTGTTGCTAAGAACAAGCCAATCAAAAACTCTAGAAACACTCTGCACCACACCCACCAGACACACCAATGGGTAGCCTGAAGGGAATAGGGCCGCCCACTTGGGGGGTTGGTTAGGGAGGGTCAGTAGTGTCAGCAGTAGTCAATTGTATGGTGACTCATGAGGAGAGGTCACAAGTCAGTTGGAAGAGGTTAGGAGTTGGGCTCCTCAGTTACTAGGTGGCAGACGTTCGTCTGGGCCTGGTAGAAGCTGGATCCCCGGTCGTAGGGGACCGTGTCAAGGGGCACGGAACTGCCAAGGAGGGCAGCCGGCGGCCTTGAGCCATCTCCGGGCAGGGGCCAGGGCACAGCGGGGTACGTGGACCCTAGGCCGGGAAGTAGCTTCAAGCGTCCTGGTAATTTACCCGACGAGAGCGAAGACTTCAAGATTCGTCCTCCACCTACTCCAAAATCGGGGTACTAGCGCAACGAGGGGGATAGGATTTTCCCAATACATAGTCAAGAAAATCCCAAGCGTGAACCCTGAGAGCAAGCTCACTTCATTACCCATACGGGTGAGCGGGATCCGACTAGTTCTATACTACAGGGGCCAACCAGTAAAGAAAGTGCCAAGGGAAAGGTCACAGGCTAACAAGCAACACCATCGGGCACGGGATCCCAAGCGTGCTCCCTCCCTGCTACAGCGGTGCTCAGAATTTCGGTTTACAAGTTGTCGGTGTCAGCGTTATTGGACTGAGTGAGTACGCAGTGACCCTTTCCTCCCCAACAGCGTCCCCCTCTCACCATCACCAAGCCTCAGGGCATTCCCCTTACTCACGGAGGGGTTAAACACCTGGCTGCCATCCCATCACCACCGGGCGCTCCCGACAGCAGCGGTGGTACTCCACCTTACCACACACCGTGGGTGGCGTCACGAACTCTAAACACAAAATCCCCTGTAAATACCCCCTTTTATTTCGAGTGTCCGCGCGACCCCTCCCGGGTCCGGGACCACTCGAGCCACCGCGGATCCGGATCCAAGCAGCAACCCGGCTGCAGTCGCTGGGGCGGTACATAGCCATAAAAGTGCACTCGCGTGTTTTCTTCCATGCCAGACCCCAACTCCTTAGAAGGTACCCATACACTAGTCTCTGGAGATTGGGTAGTCATAAAGAGGCATGTGAGAAGATCACTCAAATCAAGGTTTGACGGGCTCTTTCAAGTCCAGTTGATCACACTTACAGCAGTCAAACTCAAAGGAAGACCGGTTTGGATACACGCCAGTGATTGCAAGGAAATCACTCTGGACCTGACCAAAAATGAGCAACGGAGTACTTCTCTGTGTTGTCATTGTATATTTGTGCATTGTGGGTGGCAAAAAGCAAACATAGAGCCATGGTAATGATCAAAAGAGAAGTAAAATCCTCAGACAAAAAATGTAAAAAAAATTGCGAAAAGAGCTGGATTGACTAATCGTTGGCTTTGAAAAAAGTGTATTATTGCACAAAAATTAATATCAAAACATTTTAAAAAAGCATGCTGATTCTCTTACATGTTTCAAGTACAAAGTGCGCTCTTAGCCATAGATAATACAAAAAAAAAATCAAATCTTTATTTTTATATAGCGCTAACATATTCCGCAGCGCTTTACATACATCAGCAACACTGTCCCCATTGGGGCTCACAATCTAAAATCCCTATCTGTATGTTTTTGGAGTGTGGGAGGAAACCGGAGTACCCGGAGGAAACCCACGCAAACACGGGGAGAACATACAAACTCCTTGCAGATGTTGTCCTTGGTGGGATTCAAACCCAGGACCCCAGCGCTGCAAGTCAGCAGTGCTAACCACTGAGCCACCGTGCCGCCCACACAAAATGAAAAACTCCAAGAGTGTGTGCCCATGATAAGGACTCACTGCATCCTGGACGCAGCGAGTCCGGACCTGCGGGTGCGCAAGTCTCCTCCGCAGGAGAACGCAGAAGACCACATCTGCTAATACCCACGATCAGGGTTCGGTGCGCTGCGGTCTCCTGCTTGTGTTCTCCCTACAGAGGACGCATATGAATGCGCAGCAAACAATTGACATGCTGTGGTCTGGAAAGACGCCCCGCAGGTCAGTGTTTGCTGCGGAAGAAAACAAGCACAGTGGGAATGTGATTTCTAGAAATCCTTCCCACTATGCTTGTACTGTACAACGCAGCATTTTGGATGCAGCTGAAGCATGCTGCCTCCAAAACGCTGCAAATACTGATCGTGGGCATGCACCCCAATAATTTAAAGAGTCATAGAAAACTCATTACATGTGCAAACAATCAATAATTACCAAAATTAACTCTTGACATTGTGGCTTGCTAAATGAGAAAAAAAAGAATGAAAAACCGCAGTGAGAATACGTTTCCTATTGCATAAATATAAAATTAATAACGAATGTATAATAATTGCATCATATAACAACAATATATTTGACAAATATGACAATATTCAATTTTTCGTGCAAATTTACAAGAATATGAGGAGGAGAACACAATCTTCAATCAATGTTACATTTTTGCATATAAAATTACGAAAACTAATGGACAAATTTATAAATACAGAATAACAATAAATAGACATTGCATCCTTTCTGTTGTTCATGCCTCTCGGGTATTTTGTGTCAAGTTTAATTATCCAATACGCCTCCCGCATGTATAATTCTCTCGCCAGTCCTCACCTCTGGTTGGGGGGCTAACCTTTTCAACTCCAAAAAACTGCATGGTTTCTAAAACGTCATGATGTTGCTGCAGAAAATGCCTACTTACGCCAGAATAATTAATGTTATTGACATTAATATTATAAATGTGTTCTGCAATTCGTTTCTTGATCTTTCTACTTGTGCAGCCAATATATTTAACGGAGCAGACATTGCACACAACACAATAAATGACGTGAGTACTTTCACAATTGATAAAACAATTGATGTTAAATCTACCTTATATTTTTTTGTTTTTACTGCAAATCTGCATACATTACATTTCTTTCCAATACATTTGTGAAAACATTTTTTTTGACAACCATGATGGGTTTGTACATTTTTGCTGCTAAAGAAACTAGGCGAAACCATGTTGCCAATTGATTTGCCTCTTTTGGCAACCCATCTGAAACCATCTAACAGTATGTCCCGCAATGCATCATTTTGATACAAAACAGGAACAAACTTGCAGTTGATATTACTCACATCACGATATTGTAGACTGAATGGTGTACTGAAAGTCAATTTGGATTTGTGAAAATTAGTTGTATTATTCTTATATTTTGTAGGGGCTAATGCGGGCGTCACACAGTACGATCTATCGTGCGATCGCACGAGCGATTGTACCCGCCCCCGTCGTTTGTGCGTCACGGGCAATTAGTTGTCCGTGGCGCACAAAGTCGTTAACCCCCATCACACGCACTTACCTGCTGAGCGACGTCGCTGTGGGTGGCGAACATCCTCTTCCTAAAGGGGGAGAGACGTTCGGCGTCACAGTGACATCACACAGCGGCCGGCCAATAGAAGCGGAGGTGCGGAGATGAGCGGGACGTAAACATCCCGCCCACCTCCTTCCTTCCGCATTGCCGGCGGGACGCAGGTAAGCTGTGTTCGTCGTTCCCGGGATGTCACACAGAGCGATGTGTGCTTCCCCGGGAACGATGAACAACCGGCTCACAGAAGAAGAAACGACTTTTTGAAAATGAGCAACGTGTCAACGAGCAACGATAAGGTGAGTGTTTTTGCTCATTCACCGTCGCTCGTAGCTGTCACACGCTACGATATGTCAAACGATGCCGGATGTGCGTCCAATGTGACCCCGCCGACATATCGCCCGATATATCATACCGTGTGACGCTTACATTACTCTATTAGTATTCCCATAGAGGACATCACGTCTATCCAAATTCTGAGTCTTAATTAGTGCTTGTTTAATGATCTTGTCACCATATCCTCTTTCCTTTAACCTCTTTTGTATGTTTACACATTCCTGGTTGAATGTATGTTCACTGGAGCAAAGTCTCTTAGCTCATATATGAACTCTCCATAAGGGATAGAGGATGAAAACTATCAGCCCTCAATATGGTGTTACCACTAACAGATTTCCGAAAGCTGGAACAATCGACTCTATGTGTTAAATTATTACCCGTGAGCAGTATATCCAAAAATTCTGCTTGTGTATAAGGACCCTGATAAGTGAACTGTAAGTTATTATTATTCCTGTTGAGATACATCATGAAATTTGGTATGGCTCCCATGTCATCAGACCAGACGATCAAAATATCATCCACATAGCGGCCATACCAGACAATGGAAGAAAAAAAACAAATTCTCTAGAGAAAAACTAATTTTTCCTCCCACCAGGCTACAAATAAGATGGCAAGCATCGGTGAGAAACGTGACCCCATTGGGGCTTCTTTTGATTTGAAAAAAAAAATCATCATCAAAAAGAAAAAAAATATTTTTGAGTAGACCTTATTCCCTCCATTGACAGCATTCATCTGTGACATGAGGTGTATCCCTGAAAAGCATTGGTCCCCATATGTTGTCGTGACACTACATATCTCCTCCATCATGAGTTTTTCAGCACTAACATAGTTTTCTGCATCGGATCTACCTTAGACGAATCCTGAAAAGAAATTAACACAACAAGCACAAACTTGTATACACTGTGAAGTTCTAAGTTGCTCGTTGGGGGTTTGAGGCAATCACAGGAACAGTTTTCATTTAAGTCGAGCTGGTTTGTTCCACTCTCATAAACCACTTCAGAAAAATATAAACAAACACAGCCATTTTCGGCATAAAGTATTAACAGAAAGTAAAACGTCCGTATGTGTCTCTACGATGTGCGCCTGCACAGGATTTCTCACCGAGATCCCAAAGGAGGTGTTCTAATTTCCACACACACACACAGTGTGTGAGATAAACAGCCTCCATTTTAAGACATGTACCACACCCATGGGTGGGGTTATGTGAGCAGAAAGAACCACCCATCTTTCTGGCTGCTTGTAAAACCCGGGCCTGATGCGCCCTAATAACTTTCTTAGTACTTGATGTATTAGAGCTTACATCAGGGCTTATATCACAGAGGATAACCACCTCTGCGATACATACCTCCCTGTTATGAACTGGTAACCGTGGAAGATCACAAGAAATCAGATTAATCAAGAATAAACAAAACCACAAGAGTAGTTGGAAACTAAGCTGACCGCAATCTCCCATCTATCGGACAACACTAGAAGTAGCAGTGGGATGTTCCTAACACACTTAGACACCTCGTCACTGCCGGAGAAACTTGCTACACCTTAAAGATAGAAATGAGGAATCATAACTTGCCTTGCAGCAGTCCCCAAGGATTTAGCAAGCCCCCAACATGCAACGATGGCGATGTAAGAAAACACACAATATACAGATAGAAAATATAGATTAGCAACGTTGAGGCCCTACTTACCAGATACAACAGGACAGGACAGATAACTGATTGCGGCCAGCAAAAACCCTGCAAAAAATACCAAACTCCTGATAGAAAAAAATACTAAGACCACACGGCCTTTCCTCGCTATATCAGGTACTCTTGTGCCAGACACTTTAAACAGAACTGCAGATATAATGGGAAGAAAAAAAATCACAGAACAAACAATATTCTAAAGTGCAAATAATCCAAACATGAACAGGGAGCAAGCTCCCTTTCTTGCTGGAGGAACTGCCCTGCTCACAAAAGCAGAGAGACAGATTCTTACATACAAGAAACCAAACACAGAACAAAATGGAATAAGCAGAAACACCCTTAAGTGCAATTTCAGCAATTAAGCACAGAAACTAGCAAACTTATCTGGAGTAGATTCAGGCACAGAATAAATGGGAGAAACTGAAGGGAAAACTCCCAGCCATCTTCAGAAGCAGCAGAAAATATTTACCACCGGCGGTCGCCAGGCAGAAACTGCTCTCCTAAATACACTAGGCTGATCGGCAATAGGACCAAGGCCCGAACCGATCTGTCAGCGTGAATGTCAGAAGCAAAAACCCCAAAATTGTCCTCCTGACCATAACCCTTCCACTTAACAAGGTACTGGAACTTTCGTCTGTTAGGCGGGAATCCAAAATTTTCTCTACTTCATACTCTAGATCCCCCTCTACCAACACAGGATCAGGAGGCGCTGCCATGGGAACTGCTGGTTCCACCTGTTTCTTCAACAAAGACTTATGAAAGACATTGTGGATTTTAAACGACTCAGGAAGAGCCAAACGAAAAGATACGGGATTAATAATCTCTGAAATCTTATCAGACCCAATAAATCTTGGCTTAAATTTAGGAGAAGAAACTCTCATAGGAATGTTTTTGGAGGACAACCAAACCATGTCCCCCACTTTAAACCGGGGCCCAACAGTCCTACTCCGGTTGGCAATCCTTTGGGCCTTCTCTCCACCACATAATCAACTCCCCAACAGGCCGAAGCCTCCAGCTGCCCTGAAGAAAACGTGGGATGAAACCCAAAATTGCAGAAAAACTGAGACATCAAAGTAGCAGAGCTACCCTATTATTGAGAGCAAGCTCTGCCAATGGCAAAAACAAAACCCAGTCATCCTGATCCGCACATACAAAACACCTCAAATAGGTTTCCAAGGTCTGGTTTGCTCTCTCAGTCTGACCATTGGTCCGAGGATGAAACGCAGAAGAAAAAGACAGCCCAATTCCTAATTTAGAACAAAATGCTCTCCAAAATCTGAACACAAACTGAACTCCTCTGTCTGACAGAATATTCTCAGGAATACCATGTAAAAGAACCAACTGTTGAAAAAAGAAGGGCACCAACTCTGATGAAGACGGCAACTTAGGCAATGGTACCAAATGGACATCTTAGAAAAATTTATCACAAATAACCCAAATAACCGTCATCCTCTGAGAGACAGGAAGATCCGAAATAAAATCCATAGCGATATGAGTCCAAGGTCTCTTAGGCAATGGCAATAACAACCCACTAGAATGTGAACAACAAGGCTTGGATCTAGAACAAACCCCACAAGAGTGCACAAAACGTCTAACATCCCGAGATACAGAAGGCTACCAAAAAGACCTACTCACTAGATCCTTAGTACCAAAAATCCCAGGATGACCAGCCAAGATGGAACAATGAATCTAATGGTGACGCCCTGGCCTATCAGGCCGTCACAGGGTATTGTGCAATGTGCCCTTCTGCATGATATCCACCTCCTCCTTGGTTAAGGGGTCCCTGACCTTTGGTGTTGCTAAGAACAAGCTAATCAAAACCCTAGGAACACTCTGCACCACACCCACCAGCAGTGGCGTACCGTCCATAGAGGCAGACCACGCCACTGCTACGGGGCCCGAGAGCTGGAGGCAGGAGGGGGGGGCCCGCAGCTGACAGCCCAGGCTCCTTCCCTTTCACCCCCCAGCTCACCGGGCCCCAGGGGGCGGGGCCACCATCAGGGCAATGAGGGGGCCCGAGTCGCTCATAGAGAGCTGCCCTCTCTCCTACTCTGCACTGATGTATGTGATCGGTGCAGGACAGGAAATGTACTATCGAGGCTGCGGTGAAGGACCTGTCATCTAACTGATCATGTGCCTGATCACATGACCAGTGTACATCTAGGTCCTGCTGTTCAGCTGCTGCAGCCTCCGTGCAAGTCCCCGTGGTTTCTCTCCTGCTCTTCACTGATCAGAAACTGCAAGATGAGGTAATGTAGTGTGTAACTGTGCATGTAGTCTGTCTGTCTGGATGCCTCTGTCTGTCTCTTTCCCTATGTCTCTCATTCCCTGTCTCTCTCTCTCTCTCTCATTCCCTATCTGTCTCTCTCTCATTCCCTATCTGTCTGTCTCTGTCTCTCATTCCCTGTCTCTCAATCTCATTCCCTATCTGTCGCTCTCTCATTCCCTATCTGTTTGTCTCTGTCTCTCATTCCCTATCTGTCTCTGTCTCTCATTCCCTATCTGTCTCTGTCTCTCTCTCTCTAATTCTCTGTGTGTCTCTGTCTCTCATTCCCTATCTGTCTGTCTCTCTCTCTCATTCCCTATCTGTCTGTCTCTCTCTCTCATTCCCTATCTGTCTGTCTCTCTCTCTCATTCCCTATCTGTCTGTCTCTCTCTCTCATTCCCTATCTGTCTGTCGCTGTCTCTCTCTCATTCCCTATCTGTCTGTCTCTCTCTCATTCCCTATTTGTCTGTCTCTCTCTCAATCCCTGTCTGTCTGTCTCTGCCTCTCATTCCCTGTCTGTCGCTGTCTCTCATTCCCTATCTGTCTGTCGCTGTCTCTTTCTCTCATTCCCTATCTGTCTGTCTCTGTCTCTCTCTCATTCCTTGTGTGTCTCTGTCTCTCTCATTCCTTATCTGTCTGTCTCTGTCTCTCTCTCATTCCCTGTGTGTCTCTGTCTCTCTCTCTCATTCCCTCTCTGTCTCTGTCTCTCTCTCTCTCATTCCCTGTCTGTCTCTATCCATCTCTCCATCGGTATCATATTACCTCACACAGAAGCTTCTTACACTAGCAATGTCCTTTGTTGCATATAATAACCAATCACAGCTCCTATTAATGACCTCACCTCCTAGCTCCATTGACTTTAATGTAAGGAATTTTTTTGGAGAGTAACTGTAAGGCTTAAGACACACGGCATGAAAATCGGAGCGAGTGGAATGCGATAAAACATCGTATTCCACTCAGACAAATATTAGCCTATGTGCCAGCGCATATGAGCAATTATTTTCTCGGCCCCAATCGGACCAAGAAAACAATTGCAGCATGCTGCGATTGTTATGCGAGACTCTTTCTCTCGCACCCATTCAAGTGTATGGGGCGAGAGAAGAATCACACTGCATTCGCGTTACACCGGTGTACCGCGAGGGCAGTGCGAGAATGGCAATAGCTGGCTACTGAGGAGAGAGGGAGATAAATCCCTCCCTCTCCTCTGCAGCACTGGCCCGCCCCTCCTCAGTGCCGGCCCGTCCCCTGCAGCTGAGGTCAGATCGCATGATCGGAGCTCAGTCGCAGTGACACTCGCATGACAGTCGGCTCCTGCTGTGCTCCCAGAGTGAGCCGAGTGTCATGCGAGGTGCGAGGATCACAGTAATGCCCTTTGTGGCCCCAGCCTAAAGCACGGGGCTACATTTTCCCCTCAAAAAATAGTCTATGATGTTCCCTGAGTCACATGAGGTGTCTGTGCAAAATATCGTGATTGTAAATGAGACGGTGCGGGTTCCTATAGCGGACACACATATAGTGTGTGTGTGTATATATATTATATATATTATAACATAATCTATCCACACACACATACACAGCTTTATATATTAGATATACGCATATGGCTGACGATTCTGTCTGGGGTTCGTCATTTTAATGACCCAAAAAATGGTGCATGCAGCTTTTTTCGTGCAGTCAAAATGACGACTAGCGGTTAATGTTTGATTGGTGAGGACTGTTTGCAGAATTGGAGATTTTCCAAGAGTGATGATGGATTGTGGAAGGTTGGAGGTCAGTATGCAAAGGAGGATCTCAGCTCCCCCGGTAAAGGCATCACCTGGATGGTGCAGGGAGGGCAGCTCCATGTTCAAAGAGGCAAAGTCCAGCAATAGAACAAAAGTTGTTTCCAGCATCATGGCCAAGAAAAAAGGTTAAAAACCAATTTTATTCCATAACTTGTGCAAATACAACAGGATATGTCTAAGACTAATAACCTCTGTTAGGTGTGAAACGCGTCAGACATTGTTTTATACTTCGTGGATGTCCATCCAACCTAGTGATGGTTTTAACCTTATAGAATAAAATTGGTTTTTAACCTTTTCTTGGACGTGATGCTGGAAACAACGTTTTTCTATTGCCGGAGGTTCGAGGGGTAGAGGCGGAGCTGTGGTGGAGTCTGAAGGGGTCCGAAAATTTTGTCAGTATCGGGCACGGAAATTCCTGGTGGCAGCCCTGGCTGGAGGGGCCTGGGGTGGCTGCCCGCAGTGTGTGCGTTTTCACTTTCATGCATCATGCCCCCGGGGCCGTCACCAAGCAGCTAATTAACGCTGCTGGGAGCCGACACTGTTTCTATAACTGCAGACTAGCCATCGCAGAGATGCAGACTCGCCCACACTGCACACTGTGCGTGGCCTGTGCTGAAGAGGAGGGAGTGGCCAGGCAGCAGCTTCTTCTAGTGAGAGATGCCAGGAGGAGAACAGCCATTCAGGAGAGGGGGAAGACACGGGAAAATGAAATGATGAAAACAGTGCAGGAGTGAAAAAGGAGTAGAGACCACAAAAAAAGAGAGAAAAGGACACAGAGAGCAGAAAAACAGTAAGAAGCGGAGAACAGAAGGAAAAGAAAGAAAAAGCAGAGGACAGGAGGACAGGAGGAGCAGCCAGGAAGACTCACAAGAAGTGCAGCAGGGAGGCATGAGCCACTATCATCATCTCTCATGAAGCCTCAGGGGCATCACACTTTCATATTCAATTAAGCGGGTCAAGTTGGGCTATAAGAGCCATTGTGATTACTCGTGGTTACTCGCTAATCCCGCCAACGCACATTACCATACGCAGCTCCGCCCCCACACATGACACACATGGCTCCCCCCGCACATTACACACGCAGCTCCACCCCCCATACATTACACACGCAGCTCGGCCCCCTGCACATTACACACGCGGCTCCGCCCCCACATTACACACGCAGCTCCACACCCCCGCACATTACACACACAGCTCTGCTACATCCACACTCTAAATCCCTCCTGACCCCACACATAAACTTCACCTCATCCAGCACCATGACAACCAGCACAACAGAGCCCTTCATACACTTAAGAGGGCTTTACACGCTACGATATCGTTAATGTTTTATCGTCGGGGTCACGTTGTTAGTGACGCACATCCGGCGTCATTAACGATATCGCCGCGTGTGACACGTACCAGCGACCTTAAGCGACCTCAAAAATGGTGAAAATCGTTCACCATGGAGAGGTCGTCCCAAACTCAAAAATCGGTAAGGGTTGTTTTTCATTGTGGTTCGTCGCTCCTGCGGCAGCACACATCGCTGTGTGACACCGCAGGAGCGAGGAACGTCTCCTTACCTGCCGCCGGCCGCAATGTGGAAGGAAGAGGTGGGCGGGATGTTTACATCACGCTCAGCTCCGCCCCTCCGCTTTGATTGGCTGGCCGCTTAGTGACGTCGCTGTGATGCCGAACGTCCCTCCCCCATGAGGGAGGGATTGTTCGGCAGTCACAGCGACGACGCCGACCAGGTAAGTGCGTGTGACGCTGCCATAGCGATAATGTTCGCTGCGGCAGCGATCACACGATTTCGCTTGCACGACGGGGGCGGGTACTTACATGCTCGATATCGCTAGCAATTGCTAGCAATATCGTAGCGTGTAAAGCCCGCTTAAGGAACTGATCATGTGACCCCAACTCCTCCCCTTCATGTGACATCATCACAGACCCTGTAAGCACAAAGACAAATAGCTGTATACCAGGGAGGTGAGCTATATACCCTTGAGGGGAAAGCTGTATATCCTTGGGGGAAGAGGAGCGGTATACCCTTGGGGGAGGGGAGCTGTATACCCTTGAAGGTAGAGCTGTATACCCTTTGGGGGAAGGCCCTATCCCTCCGTGCGCAGAATCCCATTAGGAAACAGCTGGCAGCTGATCGGGGAGCTGAATATTTTCTTTTCTCTTTGGATTCACTTGTGGCTTCGTGCTCCCGATCAAGAATTTCTTTTGGATTATACAATATAACTCTCTTATCATGTCGGAACCTGTTATGGATCATTCCCCGGTCACGGAGGATTATTCACCAGACTTTCTAAAGTAGAACAGATTTTTAACAGCACGGCCATCATTCCACCGGCTGATCAAGATTTGTTTCCAGAATATATGCTGGACTTGGAGCGGAGTATGGTGAAGGAATTAAAGACCTGGTGGGACTCTACCTTCCACTGGAATCAAACCAGCAGCCATAGCTGTCCTAGCTGTGGAGCCACAGGGTCTGCTGGAGTCATAAGGAAGATGTTACATAGGTGAAGTTGCTGCGCCACCTCTGACTCCACAGGTAGATTACACTGGACATAGAGACGCTGCTCTGTACAATGCATCTCTGTGTCCTGGATTCTAGAGGGAGAGGACAAGAATTTTTTTCTAAACATAATAATGAAACAATACAATAAAGTAATTTTTATTGCACTTTTTTTTAAAAAATGAATAAATAAATATCACAAATCAGCAAATAATATGGACATATTTGGTGTCCTTGTAATCGTAAGGACTCTAACAACACAGCGATCAGATTATTTATGGGGATCGGTAAATGATGTAAAATCATGGCGCAATTGATAATATTTCTCTACTAAAACCCATAAAAAAAGCATAGCATAAATGCTGCATTTTTTCTGCAGGTGTCTGCACCATGCAAAGCAATAAAAATCTCCCCTGATTATTGCTTGTTTGTTGCATATTTTATATATGTGTTTTTCCCAATATTTCATACATGTTTGGTGCAGATGTGAATCCGAGTTCTTAATGCATTTCAATACTACAGAAAAGCTTTGATTCTGTGTTTAGAATGGCAACGGCACTTTTTTTTGCTTACTTTTTTTACAAGCCCTCACATAGCCCTCTTATACACAGTATGAGCTTTCAAATGAACTCCCTATATACAGTATGAGCCCCCAAATAGTCTCCTGTATACAGTATGAGTCTCCGAAGAGACTCCTATATACAGTATGAGCCCCTACATAGCCCCATATATATAGTACAAGCCCTCACCTAGCCTCCTACATACAGAATGTGCCCCTACATAGCCCCAGGTATACAGTATGATCCCTCACATAGCCCCCTATAAACATCATGAGGCCTGACATAGTCCAATATATACAGTACGAGCTTTTATATAGCCCTCTATTACACAGTATGAGCCCTCAAATGAATTCCCTATGTACAGTATGAGCCTTCACATAGCCTCCTATATACAGGATGTACCATCACATTGCCCCTCTATATAAATTATGAGCCTCCGCATAACTTCCTATATACAGTATGAGCCCCCACATAGCTCCCTATACACAATATCACCCCCCCTATTTACAGTATGAGCCCTCACATACCCAATAAGATACAGTATGAGCCATCACATAACCCTCTATATACAGTATGAGCCCTCACATACCGCCCTAGATACAGTATGAGCCCTCACATACCCCTCTATATACAGAATGAGCCCTCACATAGTCCCCCCTATATACAGGATGTACTCTCGCATAGCTCCTATATACAGTATGAGCCCTCACATAGTCCCTATATACAGTATGAGCCCTCACATAGTCCCCCTATATACAGAATGAGCCCTCACATTGTCCCCCTATACACAGGATGTTCTCTCACATACCTCTATATACAGTATGAGCCCTCACTTAGCCCCCCCTATACACAGTAGAGATGTATACAGGAGTGGTAAGCTGTATATAACAATCTATATGCTGCTACTGGAATACCTATGAATGTGTACTCAGAACTAAATACAAGTAGACATAATAGTTTTAAAAAAAAAAAAAAAATCAGATAATAAAGTATGAAAACCCATCAGCAATCAGCCACACAATTGCCAATTGTAGGATAAATGCCCCCCCCCCCTGGCCTGTGAATCCCACCCCACCTGGTGACCTCTAACCCCCTCATAATGGGCTGTGCTATATCATGTGAGTTATTATGGAGCAGCCCATGCAGCTGCTCTTGAAGTCATGGAGCCTTCTCTTGCTCATGAAATCTTTTGGCTTGTTTAATATGGTAGCTGCCATTTTTTGGCATTTCAGATGACTTAAAGGGGACAGCCATGATTTTTCTTTTACTAAGTGCCAAAAAACTAAGAGGCAGATAGATGCTAATAAAGGCAACTACCTACCCGTTGTGCCTGGTGCTGGCTCAGAGCGGTCATTGACTACTCCTGGGGGCGATTTAGCTCCTCCATGTCACCAGAGCAGCTCTTCTTCTTCCGGGCTGCTCTATCAATGGGGCGTGACTGCCGCTGTCATGCCGATTGACAGCCAGATTCCCCCAATTATTCAGAAGGGAGGCGGCTGTCAATCAGAATGACATCGGCAGTCTCGCCCCATCAACACAGCAGAGTGGAAAAGAAGCTGTTGTTCTGTCACCATGGCGTCAGTCCAAACCGTGGAATCACCGGTAGGACCGGTCTGTGACCCCTCTGTGCAGGCAAAGATCGGCACTGGGCAGAACAGACAGGTAGTTAGCAACTACCTGCGTATTAGTGCTCAGACACATTGTAAGATTAAAAAATGGTCCCCGAAATCCCTTTAAATCACAAATTGTTCAACTTTACCTGTTCCAGAGAATTTCCTTAAATTTGATGCTAATTAAATTTGCACCAAATTGATTTTCTCATCTCTAATACATGTGATATAGGAGATAGTATTATAACATGGAAGATAAAAGTAATACATTTTTGGTTAAATATGGAAACCCTAGAAGAATTACATTAGTGATGGGAAGAGCTGGGATGTTATAGTATGTGAGTTTTTTTCATGTATTCTTTTGTATATTTTTACATTTCTGTATATGTGTATAAAAAAAATGTATTATAAGATAAAGAATCAGCACTAGAAGCCGCCATGAAGTTTTCTTTCACATCTCTGGATGGTAAACTGTCAGCCATGATGGCCACCACAGTGTATAGGGCAGAGCAGGTCCATGCACTGCTGCCTGGCAGGAGCCACCTGAGGTTCCGTCACAGCTGACATCACCTGCACACGACCAACTGCCGTTTACTTTCAAACGTCGACTGAAGTGATCGGACTGAAGTCTACAGATTGAAAGATATTACTGAGAATGGCGTCCATTGGACATGGAGAAGACAGCGAGAAGAGAGAAGACAAGAGGAAAAGAGAAGAGGACAGAGATACCTCTGGATTCAAGAGGATCTCAAAGAAGAGGAAGGAGGACAAAGATAATGGATTGGAGGATGATAAAGAGCCAACACCTGGATGCAGCGGAGACCCCGGAACATCCAGCCCCTACCCCAGGCTTAACATGAGCCACTACAACATCCACAAAATACTGGGTAGGGGTGCTTATGGCAAAGTGAGTATGATATATTTTTTTCTTTATAAAACTGTTTGCCATTTTATCTCCATCCATTTTCCTTTGTAGGTAGATATTCATTAATGTGTACTTCTATGGGTTTACAAAAAACCTCCAGACCCTCCCCTGCCCCCATGACCACATTGTACGTCACATATTGATGCCTCTTATCACCATAGTTAGGTGTATCTGACATTTTTAATGACACCAAATTTGTGCATATGAGCTGTTTTGATCGCCTTTTATTGCATTTTTTTTTTAAATTTGCGGTGACCAAAAACGTGTTTTTAGCGTTTGTAATTTTTTTCTTGCCACGCCGTGTACCAATCAGATTAATTGATTTTATGTTTTGATAGATTGGGCGTTTCTGAACACGGCGATACCATTTCACGTTTCTTTACTATTTGTACCCCATTATCTATTTATTCATTTATTATTTATTATTTTTTTGCATTCAGTACATGATTGTATATTTATGTGGGGATTTTATGTTAAGGGCCGGATATGTTAGTGGTGTTATGTATATTTATGGTTGTATTTGTGTCTTGTGTATTTATTACTTACAATTGTGTATGTGCACAAATTTTCTTGCACTGCTTTGTATGTGTGTGCATGGGTTTACCATAAATACACACACATTATCACTATAGTTATGATTTTGCATTAGCATATGGCTTTTAACACACATATATTTATACAGATTTCATATGTATTCTGTCATATTGCATTATATATGTTGTATTTGCTTCACATATTGTAATTGGCATATTGCATGTATTTATTTTATGTTTATGTTCTGGCCACATGCCATTATATATATATATATATAATGTTTTTTGATTGTACTTGTATTTTGCCTCTATGAGCTTGTATGTTTCACCTTTTACTTTTTTATCTCTAACTCTACACAAGTAGCATGATTTTTCACATTGTCTGTTATATTAATGTATTATCTTATTTATGACTTTGTGTTGTACATTCTTTGCATTTTTTGTTGTTGTGCTCATATTCATGTTAGCATATATTTATATATTATTTGACCCCGTTTGTATCTTGTCTAATTATCTGCTATTCTGTATTAATAAATATATTTATATATAATTCCTTTAATATTTTATGACATTTAATACAGATAAGTATAACGTCAAGACCAAAAACGTATCTGCTGTTTTTTCCATTCCTTGGCTCACAGTCAGGGTCCCATAGACAGCCGCATCCTCTATAACAGTGATGGCGAACCTATGGCACGCGTGCCACACTGAGCACGCAGAGCCCTTTGTGTTGGCACGCGCGCTGTTGCCACACTAAGCCACGTTGAACTGCCGATATGATCGCACCGGCAGATCAACGTGGTGTTTAACAGAGGAGACATCTCTCTTTCCTCTGACACTCCTCCTCTCCTGGGCTGCAGGTTTGTTGCCTAGGAGACAGAGGAGCGTCACTCAGTAGGCGGCGCCGGTGTCTTGTGGCCGCGCGGTGGAGCTGCTGCTAGAAGGTGAGTTTTTTTTTTTTTATTTTAAGCGGCTGTGCCAAGGTGTGGGGACAGTGCCAGCATGGGGCATGGATTGCACGGGACAAACATGGAGAGCACGGGGCATGGAGAGCACGGGGCATACATACAGAGCACGGGGCATGGAGAGCACGGGGCATGGAGAGCACGGGGCATACATACAGAGCACGGGGCATGGAGAGCACGGGGCATGGAGAGCACGGGGCATGGAGAGCACGGGGCATGGAGAGCACAGGGCATATAAACAGAGCACGAGGCATACAGAGCACGGGGCAAACATGGAGAGCACGGGGCATATAAACAGAGCACGGGGCATACAGAGCACGGGGCATACAGAGCACGGGGCAAACAGACAGAGCACAGGGCATACAGAGCACGGGGCAAACAGACAGAGCACGGGGCAGACAGACAGAGCACGGGGCAAACAGACAGAGCACGGGGCAAACAGACAGAGCACGGGGCAAACAGACAGAGCACGGGGCAAACAGACAGAACACGGGGCAAACAGACAGAGCACGGGGCAAACAGAGCACGGGGCAAACATGGAGAGCACGGGGCATATAAACAGAGCACGGGGCATACAGAGCACGGGGCAAACAGACAGAGCACGGGGCAAACAGACAGAGCACGGGGCAAACAGACAGAGCACGGGGCAAACAGACAGAGCACGGGGCAAACAGACAGAACACGGGGCAAACAGACAGAGCACGGGGCAAACAGACAGAGCACGGGGCAAACAGAGCACGGGGCAAACATGGAGAGCACGGGGCAAACATGGAGAGCACGGGGCAAACATGGAGAGCACGGGGCAAACATGGAGAGCACGGGGCAAATAGACAGAGCACGGGGCAAACAGACAGAGCACGGGGCAAACAGACAGAGCACGGGGCAAACAGACAGAGCACGGGGCAAACAGACAGAGCACGGGGCAAACAGAGCACGGGGCAAACAGAGCACGGGGCAAACATGGAGAGCACGGGGCAAACATGGAGAGCACGGGGCAAACATGGAGAGCACGGGGCAAACATGGAGAGCACGGGGCAAACATGGAGAGCACGGGGCAAACATGGCTGCAAGGATGGGGGAAACGTGCAAAGATGGGGAGAAACGTGCAAAGATGGAGGAAACATGTCTGCAAGGATGGGGGAAACATGGCTGCAAGGATGGGGGAAACATGAATGCAGGGATGGGGGGAAACAAGACTGCAAGGATGGGGGGAAACAAGACTGCAAGGATGGGGGAAAACAAGACTGCAAGTATGGGGGGGAAACATGACTGCAAGGATGGGGGAAACATGCAAGGATGGGGGAAACATGCAAGGATGGGGTACATTTAGCAGGAAGGGGAACATGCCAGGAAGGGGTACATTTACCAGTATGGGGGATATATTTACCAGACAGAATGGGGGGAAACATGAAAGGATGGGGGAAAACATGCCAAGATAGGGGGAACATGAACATGCCAGGATGAGGAACATTTAGCAGGAAGGGTGACATTTATCAGGATGGGTCAGGATGGGGTACATTTACCAGGAAAGGGGACATTTACCAATATAACGGACCATGCATGGATGAGGTACATTTACCAGGATGGGGTCATTTGACAGCATGGGGGAACATGCCAGGATGGGATACATTTACAAAGATGGGGTACATTTACAATGATGGGGTACATTTACCAGGATGGGGTACATTTACCAGGAATGGGGTACATTTACCAGGAATGGGGCCATGATGTGGACAAATATACCAGAATGTAGGAAATATATATCAGGATGGGGGATATGTTTACCAGGAAGTGGCCCAGGAAGGGGGACAGAACTACACAATGAAGGGGGAGGGGAGCAACTCATACATCTTTATGGGATTTCAAGATGTTCAGACTTTGAAATGTAGATGTGGATTACAGGGTGACACCTGATTGCATTCCAGGCTAAAATCTCTGTCTAATCTGCTGCAATTTTTTCCAGAAAGATCAATCAAACTGCTGTGTCTGGAAAGGGCAGAGGCTCAGCTTCAATATGTGGTAAGCATGCATAAGCGTGAAGCCCCCTGCTGAAGAGAAGAGAAGACTGCAAAGGTAAGATTACAATCAATTATTTACATAATAGGATTGGTTGGCACTTCGGGAAAAAAAATGGATTTAGGGGTACAGTTTGGGCACTCGGCCTGTAAAAGGTTCGCCATGACTGCTCTATAACATTCCGGAATGGTGCACATGCGCGGATGGGGGGGGCAGGCGTCATCATTGGGGGCGTCTGTTTCTCGGCTCGGGTCGCTTGATCAGCATTGAGTGATATGTTTATCATGTGACTCCGTGCTGGCCACGTCACCCGCCCCGGCTCCAAGAGACGTCTCCGATGATGTTGTGCTGCTGCCCCGATGTCTTGTTCGCATGCGCCATATAAATTGTTTAGGAATTTTTCTCTTTTTTTAATTGGACGGCTGCCATTTAGAAAGCATCTGACATGCTCATCCAACACCACGTTCCCTGACAAAGGTACGCCAAAACGCACGTAGGGATTCTGGGACTTGGTGCCGACACAGTAGCTGTTTGGTAATCACCATCAATACAACTGTGCCTATCATTTAAATTTACGGGTGACTGCCTCATGGACTGATCTCCAGCACTATCAGTTTACTATCTGTCATGCTTCTGCATACAATTTAGCTGCTATTTGGATTTACATAGTGATCTACAGTGGGTACGGAAAGTAATCAGACCCCATTAAATTTTTCACTCTTGGTTTCATTGCAGCCATTTGGTAAATTCAAAAAAGTTCATTTTTTTCTCATTAATGTACACTCTGCACCCCATCCCCCATCTTGTCAGAAAATAACAGAAATGTAGGAATTTTTTCAAATCTATTAAATAAGAAAACCGGAAATATCACATAGTCATAAGTATTCAGACCCTTTGCTCAGACACTCATATTTAAGTCACATGCTGTCCATTTCCTTGTGATCCTACTTGAGATGGTTCTACTCCTTCATTGGAGTCCAGCTGTGTTTACTTAAACTGATAGGACCTGATTTGGAAAGGCGCACACCTGTCTATATAAGACCTCACACCTCACAGTGCATGTCACACCAAATGAGACTCATGAGCTCAAAGGAACTGCTCAAGGAGCTCAGAGACTGAATTGTGGCAAGGCACAGATCTGGCCAAGGTTACAAAAGAATTTCTGCAGTACTCAATGTTCCTAAGAGAACAGTGGCCTCCATTATCCTTAAATGGAAGAAGTTTGGGACCACCAGAACTCTTCCTAGACCTGGCCGTCCAGCTAAACTGAGCAATCGTGGGAGAAGAGCCTTGGTGAGAAAGGTAAAGAAGAACCCCAAGATCACTGTGGCTGAGCTCCAGAGATTCAGTAGAAAGATGGGAGAAAGTTGCACAAAGTCATCTATCACTGCAGCCTTCCACCAGTCGGGCCTTTATGGCAGAGTGGCCCGACAGAAGCCTCTCCTCAGTGCAAGACATATGAACGCTGCATACAGTTTACAAAAAACCACATGAAGGACTCCAGACTATGAGAAATAAGATTCTCTGGTCTGATGAGACGAAGACAGAACTTTTTGGTGATAATGCTAAGCGGTACGTGTGGAGAAAATCAGGCACTGTTCATCACCTGCCCAATACAATCCCAACAGTGAAACATGATGGTGGCAGCATCATGTATCATAGTATCATAGTTTTTAAGGTTGAAGGGAGACTCTAAAGGCCACTTTACATACAGAGATAAATCTCTGGCAGATCTGTGGTTGCAGTGAAATCATGGACCTATTGTTCCATTTGTAAACAGCCACAAACCTGGCACTGATTGTCCACAATTTCACTGCAACCACAGATCTGCCGCAGATTTATCTCTGTGTGTAAAGTGGCCTTAAGTCCATCTAGTTCAACCCGTAGCCTAACATGTTGATCCAGAGGAAGGCAAAAAAAACCCAATGTGGCAAACAAGTTCCAATGGGGAAAAAATTTCCTTCCTTCGTCCACATCCGGCAATCAGACTAGTTCCCTGGATCAATACCCTGTCATAAAATCTAATATACATAACTGGTAATATTACATTTTTCAAGAAAGGCGTCCAGGCTCTGCTTAAATGTTAGTAGTGAATCACTCATTACAATATCATGCGGTAGAGAGTTCCATAGTCTCACTGCTCGTACAGTAAAGAATCCTCGTCTGTGATTATGATTAAACCTTCTTTCCTCAAGACGTAGCGGATGCCCCCGTGTTCCAGTCGCAGGCCTAGGTGTAAAAAGATCTTTGGAAAGATGTTATGGGGCAGGGACAGGACGACTGGCTGCAATTGAAGGAAAGATGACAAATGATAAATCTCTGTCCCAGTCTCAGATCTTTTGCAGACTCCAACAGGTTTTCTTCAAGAATGGCCCTGTATTTGGCTCCATCCATCTTCCCATCAATTTTAACCATCTTCCCTGTCCCTGCTGAAAAACAGCAAGCCCAAACCATGATGCTGCCACCACCATGTTTGACAGTGGGGATGGTGTGTTCAGGGTGATGAGCTGGGTTGCTTTTACGCCAAACATATTGTTTTGCATTGTGCCCAAATAGTTTGATTTTGGTTTCATCTGACCAGAGCACCTTCTTCCACATGTTTTGTGTGTCTCCCAGGTGGCTTGTGGCAAACTTTAAACAACAATTTTTATGGATATCTTTGAGAAATGGCTTTCTTCTTGCCACTCTTCCATAAAGGCCAGATTTGTGCAGTGTACGACTTATTGTTGTCCTATGGACAGACTCTCCCACCTGAGCTGTAGATCTCTGCAGTTCATCCAGAGTGATCATGGGCCTCTTGGCTGCATCTCTGATCAGTCTTATCCTTGTTTGAGATGAAAGTTTGGATGGACGGACGGGTCTTGGTAGATTTGCAGGGGTATGATACTCCTTCCATTTCAATATGAATGCTTGCACAGTGTTTCTTGGAATATTTAAAGTTGTGGAAATCTTTTTGTAACCAAATCCGGCTTTAAACTTCTCCACAACAGTATCACGGACCTGCCTGTTGTGTTCCTTGGTCTTCATGATGCTGTCTGTGCTTTAAACAGAACACTGAGACTATCACAGAGCAGGTGCATTTATACGGAGACTTGATTACACACAGGTGGCTTATATTTATCATCATCAGTCATTTAGGACAACATGGGATCATTCAGAGATCCTCAATGAACATCTGGAGTGAGTTTGCTGCACTGAAAGTAAGGCTGGTTTCAGACGTCCGTGTTTGATCAGGTATCAGTCACACGCATGGTTATGGTCATACGTGTGTCATACGTGTGGCACACGTGTGGCACACGTGTTTGCATGCGTGTGACAGAAACCGGAGAAAACACGGGTCTGTGAAATAAAAAGATTTTTCATATTTACCTGCTTTCTCCGGCTCTGCTGCCTCCCGCTCCTGACTGCCGCTCATTATATTCATCGATTATTCACCGCACTCAAGACCTGGAAGCCGGAGCATCGCGGAGACAGCGAGGGATACAGCACCGCCAAGGAAAGGCAAGTATTCTTCAGCACAGTGACATCCAGGAGGTCATCGGAGTTCCCAATGAACTCTGACATCCTGATGACCCCCGCGACACCCGCGCTACAGCTTCATGGGTTCATCAGAGTTTACTGGGAACTGTGATGAGTCCCCGATGCTGTCCCCGCAATGTTCCGGCTTCCAGGTTCTCACCACACACACGCAGACACACACACACAGACACACACACACAGACACACACACACACACACACACACTGAGCACATATACACACATATGTATACACACATAGCAGACACACATGGATACACCGAGCGCATACACACATAGCGCACATGCATGTGTATACACACACACACACACTCTGCTGTACACTCTCCCAGCGATGCGGTCCCCGGCACTGAAGTTCCCAGCGCTGCTCCATAGGGCACTGAATATTCAGTGAGTATAATGAGCGGCGATAAGGAGCGGGAGGCAGCAGAGCCAGAGACAGCATCGCTGGAGAGAAGTAAATATAGAAAATCTTTTTATTAAAAAGACCCATATTTTCTCCGGTATGTTTTACACTGATGTCACAAGGATCACATAAGTGTGCGATCCGTGTGACATCCATGCTGCCGGAGATGCCTCTGGGTGTGCGTGCGGGGTCATGAAAGGTCACACGGTCCATGTGCAAACACAGACGTGTGAGGCACATCAGAGATTAACATGGGTACGTGTGACATCTGTGTTAAAAACGGATGTCACACGTACCTAAAACACGGACGTCTGAAACCAGCCTAAAGGGGATGAATAATATTGCACGCCCCAATTTTCAGTTATTTATTTTGTACAAAAGTTTAAAATAAGCAATAAATTTCGTTCAACTTCACAATTGTGTCCCATTTGTTGTTGATTCTTCACCATAACATTAAAATTTGTATCTTTATGTTTGAAGCCTGAAATGTGGGAAAAGGTTGAAAAATTCAAGGGGGCCGAATACTTTCGCAAGGCACTGTATATACCAGGATGTGGACATATACACCAGTAAGGGGGACATATGTACCAGGATTGGAACATTATTGCATAATGAAGTGGGGGGAGGGGCAGTTAATATGGCTTTATAGGATTTAGAATGCTAAAGGTGCCCATTCATCTGACCAACGTCCGGAGGGGGGCCCAGGTCCAAATTTCGCACAGGGGCCCATCGCACTCTAGTAACGCCACTGCTGGTAAGGGCTATTAAGCCAAGAACTGGTCTCAGTAATCACATAGGGGCAATTACTATAGGTCCATAATACACAGGGCAGCGTCTAATGCTATCCACATATCCCTGTACTCCTAACTGCAATGTATATGGCTGTTGAACACTAATGCTGTGACTTGGAGAGCAGTTTGTCATCTGCCTAATTGAATCTCCTATTTGTCTCCATTATTATTGCGTCCACCTCAACGTGTTTCGCCTCACACATAACGGTGAGACACATCAGGAGGTAAAAAGGAGCCCCCCGCACATAGTACTATGCAGGGGCACATTCACAGTCTGTGCTGACCATCACCATATATATCATCTGATAAAAATTAAAGCTGAACCTCCTCCCTCCCCTCCAAAAAAACACAACACCACCAGAGTGACTTCATATTCAGCCCTGACAACTGAGGCATTATCCCACCCCAGGATCTGACACTGTTAGGTGCCCTCCATTGTATTTATATCTAATAGCCAGGCTTTGATACAGAATCTCCTTAGGAAAATATAATCCAGCAAGGCCTTTGTATCTGAGACTGTTTGGTGCCCCCTGCCCTAATACCAGGCTTTGATACTGAATCTCCTTAGTAAAATATAGCCGTCCAAGAAGGCCTTTGTATCAGACTGATAGAAAAAGACCTTGCTGGACTATATTTTCCTAAGGAGATTCTATATCACAGCCTGGCTAATAGCACTGAATCTCCTTAGGAAAATGGAGCACCAGCAAGGCCTTTGTATGAGAGAATGTTGGGTGCCCCCTGCCCTAACACACACCTGCTCTATACCTCTAGGAGCCGCCCGCCAAACACACCCCACGGCCTCCGGGCCTTGACTTACTGTGTAGCCACCCGCCAGGCCAGGTGACTTGCCGCTTGCCGCTTGCCGCCTTGAATCCTCCGCCATGTAGTGACGCTGCCTGCCTTCTGCGCCTGCGGACGGAGGATTATATTCTTGAATGTGAGTCACCACCAGGATGTGAGGACTGTGCATGCGTGTCAGCTGACGTCAGCACGCCTCCTCAATCTGATAGGCTGCCTGCACTGCACGCAGGGGCTGGCACATTTTAGCCTGGGGGCAATCATAAGGCAGTGGCCCTCAAGTTGCGGCGGCCCACCTTTGGTCTGTTTATCTCTGGATGCTGCATTAAAGCAGCAGTGCTGGACTTCCGGCTCCTGCGCTGATCATGTAGGACACAGGACGCCTAAGCTCTGTCATTCCCTGCAGCTCTGACATATATACCGGACAACCCACCAGCCTCCCCCGCTCCATACCACCGGTGAGTGAAGTTGCTACATGCAGGGAAGCTCATGGGGAGCCGTGGAGATAATCACTTGAAACAGCGCGGTGAACTTCGCTCTCCCCCTCCCTCTCAAGATCTGGCAGCGTGATAAAGATGGCGCCGGAGCCTTCCCTGCACTAAAATCAGATCTGTACACAGAGAGCAGGACGCAGCTGACGGCTTACCTTGCACAGATCACTCACTCCCCCAGCACTAAACAATTAACCGGCAGCAGAATAATAAATCTCCTGGAGTCCTGATAAGATATCAGCAGCAAACAACGCTACTGAAGGGTTCTGCGGAGAGCAGAGTTGGAGCAGGGAATCCCTGGGCCCTTCCCCCATCTTGTCCAGACCTGTGCATAAGCAGGTGCTGAATCTCTAGGCATACAGAATCAATGCAAAGCTCTGGAGAAAGTGAAAGAAGCTGAAGGAGGGAAGTTTAAACATACATCCCTGCAAAGTTACAGGACAGTGAGAATTCATATAACTCTGGCAGGGGGGAGAAAGGGGTGAAAGTGAGAATAAACAAAAGGGGGAGCAGAATCAAGATTTGTCTGACAACCCACACTAAATCAGTGTCAAAACTTACGTCCCTTCACTCACTATTTGATGGAAAGATACCTGCTGCGCAGCAGCTCCAAAACACAAAATCCTCATACATCCAGCGTACAGTGTGAAAAAAAGATTGTGACTGCCCATACAGAATTAAGTGTCCCTCGGTCACCTGAAAATACTCATCAGATGGAGATGGAGGATTCCCAGGGGACCCCGGATGTATTCAAAACAATGGAGGGTATGGATTATAAGCGTCTGGCTGATGAAGTCGCCAATCGTTTGCTACCTGACATCTCCGCTACAATTAAAGCATCAATAGCAACAGCTCTCAGTGCCATACAGAACCAACTTGATGAGACGGTGGAACAGGTTGCGGCTATGGAAACCAGAATGTCGACGCTAGAGGAGGACTTCGGCTCTGACCACACTACAGTCATGCGTCTGGCCAGGGAGAATCTGATCCTGAGGGACCGTGTGGACGATCTGGAGAACCGCTCCAGAAGAAGCAATTTGCGCATTGTCGGCCTGCCTGAAACATACCCAGTTGGTGAGCTACGTACATTGTGTGAATCCACTATTCCTACAACCCTGGGAGTAGCAGGAAGGAGAAAAGTGGAAAGGGTGCACCGCATTGGTCCGCCAAGGAGAGGTGATGAGAGTGAAAATAACAGACGCCCAAGACAAGTCATAATGAAATACTTGGACTTCTCCGATAAACAGGAAATATTACAGGCATACAGGAAATTGAAACATCCCTTGGAGGTGAAAGGCTCGCGCATCTTACTCTTCGAGGATTTTTCTGCGGAGGTCGCACGGCAGCGGAGGGCATTCTCATACATATGCTCTGCCTTATTTAAGAGAAATATACGCTTCCAGTTAAAGTACCCGGCAACGTTGATTATCAGACATCAGGATGGATCCTACAATTCTTTCTCAAGTCCAAAGGAGGCAGAGGCCTTTATTGAGCGGATCAGCAGTCCTCGTGACCTCAGGAATTCTCCAGGACAAGGGCGCAACGACTCACCGAACCAGAGAGTGACCAAAGGGAGCTCTGTGAAGCTCGCTACAGCTTCCCCGAAGGACCGGAGACAGCAAAACAAGGAACTTAAGGGAACCTAAGACAAATAGACAAATGTCGGATGTGTAAAGTTCAAGGTGGGACACCTGTTTTTGATTTAGGTTGGAGAAGCCGCAGTGGAAAAAGTTTAAGAAATCTGAGGCGGAGGAAAGGAAAGAGAACTTTTTTTTTTTTTTTTTTTTTTCCTTCTCTCTTTCTTTGTAGGTGGGACAGTCCTTTATATTGGTTAAATGCTATATAAGTATAAGGTTGACTGAGCTTGGAAAGTGATCAGAAAAAAGTGAAGTCTGAGTATTTTGGTATAGTTGGGGGGGGAGGGGAGGGAGATGTTTGAAATGTTTGGGGATTTTGGATTCAAGTGAAGTAGCAAAGATTTTACACAGAGTTATTATTATTACTACTACTCTCATTATTGCAAGTGAGCACTATGTTCAATTGTCTAATTGGTTGAATTTTTTTTGGCAAGGGAGGGCAGCAAAAACATGGTAAACGAAAGTCAGGATTTCCATTTATTACATGTGCTTTATGAGAATAGTCACCTGGAATGTTAAGGGGTTACGTTCCCCCCAAAAAAGAATTAGGATATTACGCCACCTTAATCGCCTCAAACCGGACATTGCACTCCTTCAGGAAACTCATCTGGAAGGTTCAGACATGCAGAGGATGGGGAAATTGTGGGTTGGAGGAGTCTATGGGTCATCTTCAGTTAAAAGGAAAGCAGGGGTTATTACATTAGTCAGTAGGAGATTACAACATCAAGTCCTGGAAACATATGCGGACACGGAAGGTAGGGTTCAGATGGTCTCAGTGGAGATACCTGGAGGAATTTATAAAATCTTTAATATTTATGCCCCGAACGAAAACAACAAATCATTCTTTCAACGACTTGAGGCCAAAATTTTAGAACATGCCCATTTTAATCTAATAATTGGGGGGGATTTCAACTCGGTGGTATCTGTGCTAGAGGACAGGAAAAATGCTAAAGGCCCCCCAAATGTACCGCGTGGCCATGATAAAGTTATGCGTCCTCTGTTAAATGCCACGGCCTTATGGGATGCGTGGAGACTATTGCACCCTCAGGATAGGGAATTTACGCACTATTCACATGCTAATAGCTCCTGGTCTCGCATTGACTACTTCCTTATTTCAGGGAACCTGGTACGTGCGCTCCACTCAGCTACTATCCAGGATTTGGTGATTTCTGACCATGCCCCGGTGGTGCTAGACCTAGCAAACATTTATCCCAGAGGAACGGACTATCTGTGGAGATATCCTTCCTTCCTTAAAGATAACGAAGATTTTTCCTTGAAATTAAAAGGAATGGTGGACGGAATTTATGGTACATAATGATCAACATAAAGACACACCTATGTTATTATGGGACACGGCGAAGGCAGTATTACGGGGCAGAACGATAGCACATGTTTCCTATTTGAAGAAAAAGGCTCATCTTAAATTTACTGAAACCTCCCATAAATTGAGGGAAGCATATACTTCTTTTCAAAAGCATCCTGATAGGGATCATAGAGATAGATGGGTAATAGCCCAAAGAGCTTTTAATGAGTGGGCGGAAAAACGGGAACAAATGGCTAGGTCAATGCAAGAAGCTACATTACATCGCTTTGGAAATAAAGCAGGGAAAATACTGGCCAACTTAGCGAAAAATAGGATTATAACTCAGGGACCCATGCAAATAAAAAATCAAAAGGGGGAGATACACAAAAACCCTAAGACAATAATTGAGACTTTAGGCACGTATTATAGAAACCTTTATTCGTCGGAAAAGCGAGACAAATTTCCCGATAATAATCTTTTATCTAAAGTGACACTACCTCGACTCACAAAAGAGCATCGCACTTTTCTGAATGCCAAAATTACGGGGGAAGAAGTATTGGGGACAATCAACTCCATGCATAATTATAAAGCCCCTGGCCCTGACGGATTTACGGGAGAATTCTATAAAACAGTAAAGGAAGAGATCTTACCTACATTACTAGAGCTGTATAATAGCATACTAGACGGTAATGCGTCTTTCCAAAATAATAACCGGGCATATATAAAATTGATCCCTAAACAGGGGAAGGACCCGAAGGATCCGGGTTCGTATAGGCCCATATCACTTATCAACCTAGATATGAAGATAATGTCAAAGATTATGGCAAATCGTCTAGCTATAATTCTTCCCCAACTGATTTCCCCAGCACAGGCCGGTTTCATTCAGAAAAGATCAGGGACACTAAATATTAGAAAAGTTCTTCTTGTCCTGGATAGGGTTAACCTTCAGCCTCTGAAAGGAGAATCTCCCGGTTTGCTTACAATAGATGCCGAGAAAGCCTTTGACAATATTGAGTGGTCATGGCTTTATAGAGTTCTAGATGAAATGCGTTTTTCGGGGTCATTTTATACCTACATTAGAGAAATTTACACAAATCCGAAGGCTCAAGTTTACATTCCAGGATATCTGTCAGCCCCTTTTCCGTTACTGAAAGGAACCAGACAGGGTTGCCCCCTTTCCCCATTACTTTTTAATCTGGCTCTGGAACCATTGGTACGATTGTTATCTACACATAGCACCTTCCAGGGTATTTCTGTAAATAATAGACAAATTCAGTCAGCTTTTTTTGCGGATGACATTTTGCTTTTCCTTTCGAATCCAGCTCAGCAGGTCCCCGAGATTTTACAAATTTTGCGAGAGTTTGGAGCGTACTCAGGCTTCAAGATTAATGCGTCAAAATGCGAGCTCCTATACCTGGGAGGGACAAATGTTCAAACACGGGAGCAGAACCCTTTTGAAGGAATTACAGTGGCTAAGTCATATATCACATACTTGGGAGTTAAAATAGGTAAGGTTCCGGCAACCCTTTATAGTCTAAACTATCCACCCCTTCTGAGCCAAATAGAGCAAGATCTTAAAAGATGGCACGACCTTCCATTGAACCTAATCGGTAGAGTCCACCTAATTAAGATGATGTCGATATCAAAATTAATGTATCATCTTCAAACACTTCCCCTGCTTCTCAAGCATAAAGATATTGTCCAGCTAAATAGAGCTTTTTCACACTTCATTTGGAGGGGGAAACGCCCTCGTATAGGGCTTAAGAAGTTGATGGCATCTAAGGTTCATGGAGGTCTGAGTTTGCCGAACATTCGGGGTTACAATATAGCCTGTTTGACTAGATATATATTGGATTGGATTAAAGGCTCTAGGCATTATTCAGCGTTAGAGCTTGAGAGAGACTATGCACAGCCTTGGGATCTGGTGGCATTGCTTCATACTAGGCAGGCTAATCTCCCAGTGAAAGTCAAGCACTCTTCCTTATTTAAAGACACGATTGCAGCGTGGAAGGCGTTGAGGAAAAATTACAAACTTCCCCATAAAATATCCAAATACTTGCCTATATGGGGGAATCCAGAGTTTGTGCAGGGGACAAGCAATAAGCTGTTTGAAGAGTGGAAGGTGAGGGGTATAAGGACTGTTGCTCATCTCCTGCACACCTCAGAGCCTAGATGGTTGAGTAGAGACGAAATTATAGCGCAGTATGGCCTGCGGCCTAACCAAGTAATCCAATATGACCAAGTGAGATATAGTATTATGACTCAGCTGCATGATGTGACCCAGGAGGTAGTATTTAACTCTTTTGATTGTCTGGTAAAGAACTCAATAACTTCATCATCTATCTCTTTTCTTTATGGAGCCGTACGTGATCTACTAATAGGACGGCACCCGGAAGGTTTATTTAAATCTTGGGAAAAACAATTTGAGGACCCGTCTATGGGGGTAAAAATTAGGGGAGGGTGGAATGCTCTTCGTAAATCAATTTTAAATGAGAATTGGCGAGAAACCCAATTTAGAATTATGCACAAGGCAATTTATGGTTTCAATCTCCCTCCATCAGCAACAAAGCCAGACAGGCTTACGTATTGCCCTAAGTGTAAGAGTAGTGGAACTGATCTCCTTCACGGGTTGTGGTCCTGCCCCCATTTGAGTCCATTATGGTCACAGATCAAAAGTTGTATACAAAAGGTGTGGGGTCTTGAAGTTCGGCTCTCACCTGGGTTCGCTATTTTTCACCATTGGGAGGAGGGGAACGATACCAAAGGGAAGATGACTAACCCACCCAGACTTATACATGTGATACTTCTGGCAGCCAAGAGAGCGATACTAAAAAATTGGTTGGAGTCTAGGGTCCCCGCGATTGAAGAGATCTTGGGTCAGCTCATGCATCTTCTTGAAATAGAAGGATTGGATGCAGAGAGAAGGGCGGATAGAATACGACAGCACTTTACCAAATGGAAGAAATTCATACTGGCCTATTGTACTCGGGAGGAGATAGTCAGGATTATGTCACCTTTCAAAGACACAGTCTGGTATCATACTGAAAAATTGAAGGGTACATTGGATGGCTTGGAGGTGGGGGAGGAAAGGCTGAAAGCTGACTAAAAGGAGAGGGGGAAATAACCGATTTGAGTGGGACTTCTTTATTGTATGTCATTACCATGTTCACAAGGGTTCAATGGGGGGAATGATAAGAATGATGGGTTAAGGGGTCGCTGCTTTCCTTTGCTTTATCTTGCCATGTTACGGTTATTGATTTTAAAAATTGGTATGGAATTTGGGATGATCAAACATGACAATGTAATGTTGAATTTGCAATGCTGAATTCGCTTATGCCAGTGTTATGTTATTGAAAAATTTGAATAAAAATATAGTTAAAAAAAAAAAAAAAAAAACAGCAGTGCTAACAGGCTTTATGAACAGACTGGTACATATAGGGGTGCTTCACACACAGCGAGCTCGCTGCCGAGATCGCTGCTGAGTCACGCTTTTTGTGACGCAGCAGTGACCTCATTAGCGATCTCGCTGTGTGTGACACTGAGCAGCGATCTGGCCCCTGCTGCGAGATCGCTGCTCGTTACACACAGCCCTGGTTCGTTTTCTTCAAAGGCGCTCTCCCACTGTGACACACAGATCGCTGTGTGTGACAGCGAGAGAGCGACGAATGAAGCGAGCAGGGGAGCAGGAGCCGGCATCTGGCAGCTGCGGTAAGCTGTATCCAAGATAAACATCGGGTAACCAAGGTGGTTACCCGATATTTACCTTAGTTACCAGCCTCCGCAGCTCTCACGCTGCCTGTGCTGCCGGCTCCGGCTCTCTGCACATGTAGCTGCATTACACATCGGGTTAATTAACCCGATGTGTACTGTAGCTAGGAGAGCAAGGAGCCAGCGCTAAACAGTGTGCGCGGCTCCCTGCTCTCTGCACATGTAGCTGCATTACACATCGGGTTAATTAACCCGATGTGTACTGTAGCTAGGAGAGCAAAGCTAAGCGGTGTGCGCTGGTAACTAATGTAAACATTGGGTAACCATACCCGATGTTTACCTTAGTTACCAGTGTCCGCAGCTTCCAGACGCTGGCTCCGTGCAAGCGCAGGGTTGCTTGCACGTCGCTGCTGGCTGGGGGCTGGTCACTGGTCGCTGGTGAGATCTGCCTGTTTGACAGCTCACCAGCGACCATGTAGCGATGCAGCAGCGATCCTGACCAGGTCAGATCACTGGTCGGATCGCTGCTGCATCGCTAAAGTGTGAAGGCACCCATAGTTTGGAACAGAACTGCACCTACTGCTTACATAGATACTGCAACAGAACCAAGATAACTACATAGATACAGGAACTGCAAGGAGCTTATTACAGAGATAAGGGAACAGAACCGAACTTACGTGAGAGATAAGGGTGCAAAACCAAGTTTACTACAGAGATAAGGGTGCAGAAGTGAGCTTACTAAAAAGATAAGGGAGCAGAACCAAGCTTACTATAGAGAAAAGGGAGCAGAACCGAGCTTACTACAGAGATAAGGGTGCAGAACTGAGCTTACTACAGAGATATGGGAACACAACCGAACTTACTACAGAGATAAAAGTGCAGAACCAAGCTTACTACAGAGATAAAAGTGCAGAACTGAGCTTACTACAGAGATAAGGGAGTGGAACTGAGCTTACAACAGAGATATGGGAACAGAACCAAACTTACTACAGAGAAAAGGGAGCAGAACCGAGCTTAGTACAGAGATAAATATGCAGAACCGAGCATAGTACAGAGATAAGTGAGCAGAAACGAGCTTACTGCAGAAATAAGGGAGCAGAACTGAGCTTACTACAGAGATAAGGGAGCGGAACTGAGCTTACTACAGAGATATGGGAACAGAACCGAGCTTACTACAGAGATAAGGGAGCGGAACTGAGCTTACTACAGAGATATGGGAACAGATCTGAACTTACTACAGAGATCTGAGAACAAAACCGAACTTACTACAGAGAAAAGGGAGCAGAACCGAGCTTAGTACAGAGATAAGGGTGCAGAACCGAGCTTACTACAGAGATATGGGAACAGAACCGAGATTACTGCGGAGATACAGGAGCAGAACCGAGCTTACTACAGAGATATGGGAACAGAACCAAGCTTACTACAGAGATAAGGGAGCGAGATTGCTATATACCTACGGGTACAGAACCGAGCTTACTGTATCCATATAGGAACAAAATCCTACTTACTCAGTCTACTACATAGAAATAGCAACAGAACCAAGCCTCCTACATAGCTTTGGGAACATAATCAGCTTACTGCATAGACATAGTACCAGAAGTAAACTTACTGATTAAATATGGAACCATAACTGAGCTCACTGTATTGATAGAGGAGCAAAACCATGCTTACTACATAGATACAGTACCGTAACCCAGCTACCTACATATACAGTAATTACAAAGCTTATCCTATATTTTCAATGTTAAACTCATACGCAACACGGATGGCACACAGACTATACACTGATACCATCTGTGTGCTGTACGTGTTTTTCACGGCCCCATTGACTTTTATTGGCCCTTGTCATCTGTGCTGCCAGAAAAAAAACCAGATGTCTCCGTATGGATCACACACGGTCTCTGTAAACACATGGACATGCGAGCAGCACCATAGGTTATAATGGGTATGCATCGGCCCCGTGCCAGCGGATCTGGAGCCGCGGTGGCTCGAGGGGTCTCCAGATCCGGGGGGTCCGTTGGACACTCGAATTAAAAGAAGGGGTGAGAATGTACAAGGGGATTTTGGAAAGTTCGTGACGCCACCCATGGTGCGTGGTAATATGGGAGACCACCGCTGCCGTTGGGGAGCCCGGTGACGATGGTGTGGCAGCCTGATGTTTAACCCTCCGTGGGTAGGAGGTTTATGTCCCGGGGGCCCGTTGGTGATGGGAGGTGTTTGAGTGCCGTTGAGGGATAGGTGCAGGTACTCACTCAGTCCCAGAATAACCACACCGACAACTTGTAAACCAAAGTTCCGAGCACCACTGTAGTCTGCGGGGAGCACGCCTGGATCTGTGCCCTCGGTGTTGTTGTTGGTCTGTGGCCCTATACCTGGCACCTTAGTCTCACTTGAACCTGTCGGTATGAAACTCTTCGGGTCTCGCTCACCCGTATGACTAACGGAGTGAGCTTGCTCTCAGGGTTCACGCGTAGGATTTCTTTGGACTGTAGTGGGAAAGTCTTATCCCATTGGTGCGCTAGTACCCCGGAATTTGGAGCGGGTTGGGTTTGACACTTGAAGTCTTCACCCCCGTCGTGTAAATTACCGGAACGCATGAAGCTACTTTCCGGCCTAGGGTCCACGTATCCCGTTGTGCCCTGGCCCCTGCCCGGCAATAGCTCGAGGCCACCGGCTGCCCTCCTTGGCAGTCCTGCTTCTTGACACTGTCCCCTGTGACCGGGTTCCAGCTCCTACCAGGCCCAAACCAACGTCTGCCACCTAGTACACTGGAGCTCTCCTCCGTGGAATCTCCTCACGAGAGCCACTTCACCTCCGCTCTCCTTCCCTCTCAACTCTCAACGGTCACTGTCCTCACTTTCTCCTCAACAACGCCCCATGTGGGTGACCCTATTCCCTTCAGGCCCTCCAATGGTGTGTTTGGTAGGTTCAAGTGGGAAGTGTTCCTAGGATTTTTATTGGACTAGCTGTTAACAACAGCAGAGGACTGGGATCCGATAACCAAGGAGGGTAGATACTGTGCAGAAGGGCAGGTTGCACAATACCCTGCGACGACCTGATAGGCCAGGGCGTCACATTCCCCCTTGGTTAAACGTAGCTCGTCCGCGAGCTACAGGATGACAGAGGTTTATTTTGTTTTGCTGGAACTAAAAAGGAAAATAAGTTAACATCTTTTAATGTTAACGGGTCCATCCCGCACAGGGGAGGTAATGCACTTAACGTTACTAAAATACCACACTAGAGTTTGTCGCATACGGTAGGACGCTACCGGTTTTACGGGCAACGGAGGGTCAACCTGCTCCATTGCAGCCCCTTCCTGTGACAGTCCAGTCCCAACGTCCCGGATCCCAATAACCCGCCACCCAAACAACCTGTTCCCCCTGGAAACCTAAAGTGTCCGTGACTGGGTTAAGGTCCTGAGCGTCGTGCTTTTGACAACTCTAGCTGGCACAGGAGGTGCAACTATTTTACTAGACACAAGTTTGGGTTGGTCACACCAGTCCTGTGACCGTGGTCCATTTTTTACTTAAAATATATAAAACTGAACGAAGTCCATGTACCGGTGTACACACTTTGGCAAATTTTTAGAAAATCAGGTTACTTTCACTCTTTTCATTAAAAATTGGTTGATTCACTAACATTTTCTATATGGAAAATAACAAACTGTAGAAAATAATAAACAAAACACCGATACCTAACATTCTATGGCATCGCAACTATTAGTACTGTAACATTTAACACTTGTTCACGCTCACTGGGAGGCAGGTAATCAACGGCGGCGGCTGGTACTACTCGCTCCTCGACCATGGCGAGCCACTTCACATTTAAGGTGTACCAGCCCCGTTCACCCCAATGGCGGGTGTAGCTGACTACTTCTCCGGCCTCTAGCTTACGGCCCGGGTGGCCGCTGGGGAAATGCTGCTCGATATCTCGGCGGGTGACAAACACTTCCTCTGAGAGGTTCGCCTCTCGCAGAAAACCCCATCCCTTCTCGGGGTCGAACCGCCTGACGTACCCTCTACGCTGTGGCCCACAGACACGGTAGGTGGCCTTCCTTAGGTACGCTTTTTCTTTTCTGGTTCGGGCAGCATCTCCTGCCGTTGTCACTCTTGTGTGGTGATCACTGGCACCATCTAATGCTGGTGTGGTTGTCGTTCCCAGTAGGGGGCATCAGCGTCCGGCCTCAGCTTCTTATCTGGTTCTGGCATGATTTGAACTCTGGCGGCCCCAACAGCCGTCGGGATGCCATGCGGTAATGGAACGGGCAGACATCTTGGTTCCGCTTCCGCTGGTGTAGACAGATGAACCGACTGATCCACAGCCGGGGTTGCTGAGGACGGGCCCGGTGATTCGGCCGGGTCTCGTCTGGCCGGTGTCTGGGGGACCGCTGCTGTGGCTGGAATGAGGGCCTTGCTCTGGATCTCTGCAGCTGGAGGCTCTGGTAAACATATTGAAGGTTCCGCTGCCGGGGTTGGTGGGGGCAGCTCGGCGTCCGCCGAGGACGGGGTAGTCGGCTGTGGAGCGCTCACCGCGAGCGGGGACTCTCCGGATCCCTCAGCCACTTTGGCCGGATTTGTGCAATCGACAGGAACTGGGTAACTGCTTACCCTCTCTTCACGTGGGATTTCAATCTCATGGGCTCACACTTCCACCGCCAGGCTCCTCATCTCTTCCCTCCAGTGGTTCAGAATGAAGAGGAATTGCGTTCGCATCCTCCGGCACAGCTGCTCTGTTTTCTCCTCTATCCATGCCGCGGTCCCGGGGACAGCAGGCTCCGGGACCAGTCTCTCTCCGCCATATTGCCACTGCGTCATCCAGGAACGTTATGGCAGAGTTCTGGCGTCCCTGTTCTACTTACGCTAATAACACATTCTGGTCCGCCCCCTCGGTCTTTTCACAGCACTCTCTCACTAACCGTGGCCCTCTGGGAACTTCCGGTTCCAGCCTCTTCAGGAAGACAAGGGGTGGGGCCTAATCTTCGTGCGCTTTCTCGGAGAAGATGGGTTTTGGCGTGAAAAGATGGCGGAAAATGGCGGAATTGGCGGGAAAAGGACTCTTGACTCGCGACTTTCGATTTTCAAGGCGCATGTCACTCAGGTAAGTGGGTCCTGCTCATATCCTGTTCCTGATGCCAGGTTTATCGAGGTGTACCGCCCCCGTGCCAGCGGCTGAGCCGCTCGGATCTGGAGCCGCGGTGGCTCGAGGGGTCTCCGGATCCTGGGGGTCCGTTGGACACTCAAATTAAAAGAAGGGGGGAAGTATGTACAAGGGGATTTTGGAAAGTTCGTGACGCCACCCACGGTGCGTGGTAATATGGGAGATCAACACTGCCATTGAGGAGCCCGGTGACGATAGTGTGGCAGCCTGATGTTTAACCCCTCCGTGGGTAGGGCCTTTGTGTCCCGGGGGCCTGTTGGTGATGGAAGGTGTTTGGGTGCCGTTGAGGGATACGTGCAGGGGATTTGCAATGTACTCACTCAGTCCCAGAATAACCACACCGACAACTTGTAAACCAAAGTTCCGAGCACCACCGTAGTCTGCAGGGAGCACGCCTGGATCCGTGCCCTCGGTGTTGTTGTTGGTCTGTGGCCCTATACCTGGCACCTTAGTCTCACTTGGACCCGTTGGTATGAAACTCTCCGGGTCCCGCTCACCCGTATGGCTAATGGAGTGAGCTTGCTCTCAGGGTTCACGTGTAGGATTTCTTTGGACTGTAGTGGGAAAGTCCTATCCTATCGGTGCGCTAGTACCCCGATTTTGTAGCGGGTTGGGGATGACACTTGAAGTCTTCACCCCCGTCGGGTAAATTACAGGAACGCGTGAAGCTACTTTCCGGCCTAGAGTCCACGTACCCCGTCGTGCCCTAGCCCCTGCCCGGTGATAGCTCAAGGCCGCCGGCTGCCCTCCTCGGCAGTCCGTGCCCCTTGACACTGTCCCCTGCGACCGGGGTTCCAGCTCCTACCAGGTCCAGACCAACGTCTGCCACCTAGTACACAGGAGCTCTCCTCCGTGGCCTCTCCTCACGAGAGCCACTTCACCTCCGCTCACCTTCCCTCTCAACTCTCAACTGTCACTGTCCTCACCAACCCCCATGTGGGCGACCCTATTCCCTTCAGGCCCCCCAATGGTGTGTCTGGTAGGTCCAAGTGGGAAATGTTCCTAGGATTTTTATTGGACTAGCTGTTAACAACACCAGAGGACTGGGATCCATTAACCAAGGAGGGTGGATACTGTGCAGAAGGGCAGATTGCACAATACCCTGCGACGACCTGATAGGCCAGGGCGTCACAGGTACATGTGGTAACTGTGAAAAAAGCGGATACAACACGTACCAGATACACAGGCACCTATACACAGACACGTACACCCAGCGTACAGCCATATACATATACATACACACACAGACACCTATACACAGCATAAATACATGTACACACAGCATACAGCCATATACACATACAGACAAGTACACACAGCATACAGCCATATACAGGTACACAGATGCCTACACACAGCGTACATCCGTAAACATTCACATACAAATATCCAAGAAAGAAACTCCATGTGGTCTTGGAGATGCAAAATAGAAGTGGGAGTCTGAGGTAAGACCCCAAATGAGGGGGGCGCAGGGGAGAGAGGGGGAAGCCTGCATGATTATAGTGCACAGGAGGAAACATGGCCACGCCCACTAACCAAGCCGGTCACACCCACTACACAAGCAGGTCCTTCTAGCCACTGGAATTAGCCGCAGCCCTGTTTGATGCTCTTCTTCGGCAGCACAGAGGCAGCGCGCGCTGCATGACGTCATTGACGGAACTGAAGAGGATCTGCAAGGAAGAATGACCAAGAATCCCCAAATCAAAGGGTGAAAAACTTGTTACATCATTCCCAAGAAGACTCTTGGCTGTACTAGCTCAAAAGGAGGGCGCTTCTACTCAACTGTGAGTAAAGGGGCTGAATACTTATGATCATGTGATATTTCAGTTTTTCTTGTTTACATTGTTTGCACATTTGCACTTTGGGTGCACGGTTTACATTTCCAGCATTTTCCATTGTAGCTGCTATTTGGAGTTACATAGTGATCATATACGCCCTCTGACTACACATTGCTGCACAATTGCACTTTGGTAGTCCTTGCATATTTGCACCATGGGTATATTGCCTACATATTTTATTTTCTTTAGATCATACACTATATATTCTAGCGCTGACTGACCCTTATATAATTATGTACAGTATATTGATTCTTTGCTGTTCCTGACCCATATTCCATTGTTGTCATTTTTTCTTGCTTTTTCTTTTTAATTTAATAAAGATTATAATCATTTTTTTCTGTGTTGTGGCTATTTTTTGTGAATTAGTTCTCCATATCAAATATGTGTATATTTTTTATTTTTTAACTTTTTTTTTCAATGGGGCAAAAAGGGGGTGATTTGAACTTTTTTTTTTTTTTTTTATTTTTTTCATATTTTTATACTTTTATTTTTACATTTTCCCTTTTTTTTAAAGGGAACTTTTTCACTGTAGTGTCCGATCACTTGTTCATTTCTGCTGATCAGAGCAGCATCGCTCTGATCAGGAGAAATGTTATCTCCTGTGAGTGTCGGCGCTTCTCCGGCTCTCATAGGAAGTCATGGCAGTGTCAGGGGTCATAAGCTGACCCCGCGCTACCATGGCAACACATTGGTGCCCAGTAATCACATCAATGGGCCACCAATACTGGCAGGGAACAGCGCAATCCCCACCACAGCTATTTAAATAGCGCTGTCAATATTTTACAGCACGATATAAGGGGTTTACAGGAGTCGGTGATCTCCGATCCACCTGCGCCTGTTAGCCACACATCTCACACATCTCTGCTGATCAGATCAGCAGACATGTGCAGGGATCACCGCAGGCTCACTGCCGCAGCCCATGGTAACCAGACTGAGGTGACCAAGGATGTACAGAACATTCTTGGACGCAAAAGGGTTAAGATGTCTCCATAGAGGATCCAAGAATCAGACTGGTCATTGTGCCGATAGCTTTTCTCTGCTATAAGGTCCTTGTTACTAAAAGTCTCACACACCACTTATTCCACCGGTTTCTTGTGCAGTAGATAAAGCAGCTAATTTCCACCTTCCATGTACACTACAGTTCAAAGTTTAGGGTCACTTAGATATTTCCTTACTTTTGAAAGAAAAGCACATTTGTTTTCAATTAAGCTAACATTAAATTAAACAGAAATACACTCTATACATTGTAATATGGTAAACAACTATTCTAGCTGCAAACGTCTAGTTTTGAATGCAATATCTACATAGGTGTATAGAGGACCATTTCCAACAACCACCACTCCAGTGTTCTAATGGTGCATTGTGTTTGCTAACTGTATTAGAAGACTAATGGATGTTTCGAAATCCCTTGAAAAACCTTGTGCAAATATGTTAGCACAGGTGAATACAGTTTTGCTGATTAGAGATGCTATAAAACTGACCTTCCTTTGAGCTAATTCAGAATCTGGAGCATTACATTTGTTGGTTCCATAAGGCTACATGCGCACGCTGCTTCTTTTTCGTGTTCACAAACTGCAGCCAAAACTGCAGCCAAAACTGCACCTTGTCAGAGAGAGCCTGGAAATGTCACAAAAAATGTAGGTGCTTTTTTGGTGCATTTTTGCTGCTTTTTTGGTGCGTTTTTGGCTGCAGTTTTGTCAACAATTGTTTCATGTATTTTTCAGTTCAAACAAGCCCATAAAGCTTGTTGAATTGGAAAAAAAATAAATTAGAAATAAATAAATAATTAAAAAAAAACGGCGTGCGGTCCCCCCCAATTTTAATGCCAGCCAGATAAAGCCATACGGCTGAAGGCTGGTATTCTCAGGATGGGGAGCCCCACGTTATGGGGAGCCCCCCAGCCTAACAATATCAGTCAGCAGCCGCCCAGAATTGCCGCATACATTAGATGCGACAGTTCTGGGACTGTACCCGGCTCTTCCCGATTTGCCCTGGTGCGTTGGCAAATCGGGGTAATAAGGAGTTATTGGCAGCCCATAGCTGCCAATAAGTCCTAGATTAATCATGTCAGGCGTCTATGAGACACCTTCCATGATTAATCTGTAAGTTACAGTAAATAAACACACACACCCGAAAAATCCTTTATTAGAAATAAAAAACACAAACACATTCCCTCATTACCAATTTATTAACCCCGACAAAGCCCTCCATGTCCGGCGTAATCCAGCATGCTCCAGCGTCGCTTCCAGCAGTGCTGCATGGAGGTGACCGGAGCAGCAGACACCGCCGCTCCTGTCACCTCCACACAGCTAATGAAGACAGCCGCGCGATCAGCTGAGCTGTCACCGAGGTTACCCGCGGCCACCGCCGAATCCAGCGGTGGCCGCGAGTAACCTCTGACAGCTCAGCTGATCGCGCTACAGCGTGGAGCTGACAGGAGCGTGGAGCTGACAGGAGCGTGGAGCTGACAGGAGCGTGGAGCTGACAGGAGCGTGGAGCCGACAGGAGCGTGGAGCCGACGGCAGGAGCGTGGAGCCGGCGGCAGGAGCGTGGAGCCGGCGGCAGGAGCGTGGAGCCGGCGGCAGGAGCGTGGAGCCGGCCGGCGGCAGGAGCGTGGAGCCGGCCGGCGGCAGGAGCGTGGAGCCGGCCGGCGGCAGGAGCGTGGAGCCCGGGACTTTCAGCGGCGGCGGCGGTGGCGGTGAGAGGGGTCCATCATCTCCCCTGTGCGGGGACAGCGGTACTTCGGGGAACACGGGGAGGACGGGACTATCAGCGGCGGCAGCAGCGAGAGGGGGATGGACGTTGGCAGCTGAAAACATTGATTTTTCCCTCTCGCTGCCGCCGCTGCTGATAGTCCCGTCCTCCACATCATCTCCCCTGTGCGTGCACGCTGGGGACAGTGGTACTTCGGGGAACACGTGGAGGACGGGACTATCAGCGGCGGCAGCAGCGAGAGATAAAAATCAATGTTTTCAGCTGCCAATGTCCATCCCCCTCTCGCTGCCGCTGCTGATAGTCCCGTCCTCCACATCATCTCCCCTGGGGACAGCGGTACTTCGGGGAACACATGGAGGACGGGACGGGACCACTTGCCTGACCTCACTTCCTGACAAATCACCTGCGTTTTTGCTAGCAAAAACGCAGGTAAAAGGCAGGTAAAATGCACCACTTTTGATTAGCATACATTTTTCCTGCGTTTTTGATGCCCTCATTGATTTCAATGGGTGACAAATGTTGACAAAAACGCAGGAAGAATGAACATGCTGCATTTTTTTTGTCACAAACTTTTGACAAAAAAAACGCTGACAAACTGCAGTGTGCGCATGACAAATCTGACTTCTCATAGACTTTGCTGGGAAGTCAGATGTCAGAAAGTTCTGCTGACAAAACTGCAGCCAAAAAAGCAGCAAAAAAGCAGGAAAAAAAAGCAGCGTGCGCATGTAGCCTTAAACTCTCAAAATGGCCATAAAAAAGAGAACTTTCATGTGAAACTCGACAGTCAATTCTTGTTTTTAGAAATGAAGGATATTCCATGTGAGAAATTGCCAACAAACTGAAGATTTCCTACGTGTACTACTCCCTTCAGAGGAGAGCACAAACAGGCTCTAATCAGAGTAGAAAGAGAAGTGGGAGGCCCCGCTGCACAACTGAGCAACAAGACAAGTACATTAGAGTTTCTAGTTTGCGAAATCGACGCCTCACAGGTCCTCAACTGGCAGCTTCACTAAATAGTACCCCCAAACGACAGTGTCAACGTCTACAGTGAAGAGGCAACTCCGGGATGCTGGCCTTCAGGGCAGAGTGGCAAAGAAAAAGCCATATCTGAGACTGGTTAACACTAGAAAGCCCAGGAATTTCGAGCTCCATAGGGTTCCAATGGTAGAAATGTTAAATGACCCCTCTCTGGGACTTCTAGTGTTAATAAGAGGAAAAGATTAATATGGGCAAAAGAACACATACATTGGACAGAGGAAGATTGAAAAAAAGTGTTATAGACAGCCAGGGCCGTATTTGCCACTAGGCCACCCGTGGTCCCGTGCCTGGGGCGGCACGTTGCGGGGGGGCGGCACTTTCTGGCAGCAAAAAAAAAAAAATATATATTTTTTTTTTTACATCTCCGCCCCCCGCCCCTCCCTCCGTTACACTCCGCTGTGCTCTCGGGGGGGGGGGGGGGGGGGTTGAGAGGGAGGAGAGGCGCACTTCTGTCTACACGGCAGGCATAGTGAGCTGATTAACCCCCGGATGTTCCATTGCCTGCACTTCCGGGTCAGAGGCGTGCGGGCGCGCCAATCAGCTCACTGCCCCGTGCTGCAGCGTCCAATGCTGCAGACGACACACGCCACGGAGGAGGACGCGACTGAAGCTGGTGCCAGCCAGAAGAGGATAATCAGAGCCTAGAATGTATGGGCACCTTACAGGTTAGTTGATGATCGTTGTGATGCCTCTTTTTGTCCACTATAATCATGCAAGGGGAGGCTGGGGGGAGAGAGGCTGAGGTTGGGGGGAGGCTGGGAAAAGAGAGAGGCTGGGAAAGAGAGAGAGGCTGGGAAAAGAGAGAGGCTGGGAGGAGGCTGGGAAAAGAGAGAGGCTGGGGGGAGGCTGGGAAAAGAGAGGCTGAGGCTGGGGAAGAGAGAGAGGCTGAGGCTGGAGGGAGGCTGGGAAGAGAGAGAGGCTGAGGCTGGGGGGGGAGGCTGGGGGGAGAGAGGCTGAGGCTGGGGGGGATGCTGGGGGGAGAGAGAGGCTGAGGCTGGGGGGGAGGCTGGGGGGGGAGAGAAAGAGGTTGAGGCTGGGGGGGAGGCTGGGGGGAGAGAGAGAGTTTGAGGCTGGGGGAGGCTGGAGGGAGGGAGAGGCTGAGGCTGGGGGGGAGGCTGGGGAGAGAGAGAGGCTGAGGCTGGGGGGAGAGAAAGGCTGAGGCTGGGGGGAGGCTGGGGGGAGAGAGAGGCTGAGGCTGGGGGGGAGGCTGGGGGGAGAGAGAGGCTGAGGCTGGGGGGGGGAGGCTGGGAAAAGAGAGAGGCTGGGGGGAGGCTGGGAAAAGAGAGAGGCTGGAGGGAGGCTGGGAAAAGAGAGAGGCTGGGGGAGGCTGGGAAAAGAGAGAGGCTGAGGCTGGGAAGAGAGAGAGGCTGAGGCTGGAGGGAGGCTGGGAAGAGAGAGAGGCTGAGGCTGGGGGGGAGGCTGGGGGGAGAAAGGCTGAGGCTGGGGGGGAGAGAGAGGCTGAGGCTGGGGGCAGAGAGAGAGGCTGAGGCTGGGGGGGAGGCTGGGGGGAGAGAGAGGCTGAGGCTGGGGGGGAGGCTGGGGGGAGAGAGAGGCTGAGGCTGGGGGGGAGGCTGGGGGGAGAGAGAGGCTGAGGCTGGGGGGGGAGGCTGGGGGGAGAGAGAGGCTGAGGCTGAGGGGGAGGCTGGGGGGAGAGAGAGAGGCTGAGGCTGGGGGGGAGGCTGGGTGGAGAGAGAAGCTGAGGCTGGGGGGGAGGCTGGGAGGAGAGAGAAGCTGAGGCTGGGGGGGAGGCTGGGGGGAGAGAGAGGCTGAGGCTGGGGGGGAGGCTGGGGGGAGAGAGAGGCTGAGGCTGGGGGGGAGGCTGGGGAAAGAGAGAGGCTGGGAGGGGGAGGCTGGGGGAAGAGAGAGGCTGAGGCTGGGGGGGAGGCTGGGGGGAGAGAGAGGCTGAGGCTGGGGGGGGAGGCTGGGGGGAGAGAGAGGCTGAGGCTGTGGGGGAGAGAGAGGCTGAGGCTGGGGGGCAGGCTGGGGGGAGAGAGGCTGATGCTGGGGGAGGCTGGGAGGAGAGAGGCTGATGCTGGGGGAGGCTGGGAGGAGAGAGGCTGAGGCTGGGAGGAGAGAGGCTGATGCTGGGGGAGGCTGGGAGGAGAGAGGCTGATGCTGGGGGAGGATGGGAGGAGGGAGGCTGATGCTGGGGGAGGCTGGGAGGAGGGAGGCTGATGCTGGGGGAGGCTGGGAGGAGAGAGGCTGATGCTAGGGGAGGCTGGGAGGAGGGAAGCTGATGCTGGGGGAGGCTGGGAGGAGGGAGGCTGATGCTGGGGGAGGCTGGGAGGAGGAAGGCTGATGCTGAGGGAGGCTGGGAGGAGGGAGGTTTATGCTGAGGGAGGCTGATGCTGGGGTCAGAGAGGCTGGTGCTGGGGTCAGAGAGGCTGATGCTGGGGGAGGCTGGGGTCAGAGAGGCTGTTGCTGGGGTCAGAGAGGCTGGTGCTGGGGGCAGCTGGGGTCAGAGAGGCTGATGCTGGGGTCAGAGAGGCTGGTGCTGGGGTCAGAGAGGCTGGTGCTGGGGGCAGCTGGGGTCAGAGAGGCTGATGCTGGGGTCAGAGAGGCTGAGGCTGGGGGAGAGAGAGGCTGATGCTGGGGGAGGCTGGGGGAGAGAGAGGCTGAGGCTGGGGGAGGCTGGGGGAGAGAGAGAGGCTGATGCTGGGGGAGGCTGGGGAGAGAGAGGCTGATGCTGGGGGAGGCTGGGGGAGAGAAAGGCTGATGCTGGGGGAGGCTGGGGAGAGAGAGGCTGATGCTGGGGGAGGCTGGGGGAGAGAGAGGCGGAGGCTGGGGGAGAGAGAGGCTGAGGCTGGGGGAGAGAGAGGCTGATGCTGGGGGAGAGAGAGGCTGATGCTGGGGGAGGCTGGGGGAGAGAGAGGCTGATGCTGGGGAGAGAGAGGCTGATGCTGGGGGAGGCTGGGGGGAGAGAGAGGCTGATGCTGGGGGAGAGAGAGGCTGATGCTGGGGGAGGATGGGGGAGAGAGAGGCTGATGCTGGGGGAGAGAGAGGCTGATGCTGGGGGAGGCTGGGGGAGAGAGAGGCTGATGCTGGGGGAGGCTGGGGGGAGAGAGGCTGATGCTGTGAGAGGCTGCTGCTGGAGGCGCTGGGAGAGAGGCTGCTGCTGGGGGAATGGGAGAGAGGGGCCAATGCTAGAGACAGAGGACAAGGGTTGAGGGATAGTGCAATGACAAAAACGATGGGGGGCAGTGTAAGGACTCAGAATAAGAGAGGGGCAGCATTGGGAGCTCATTATTGAGAAGGGGCAGCATGTGTGGGCTCAGTATGGAGTGGAGCAATGTAGGGGAGTCAATATCAAGAGTGGGGTAGTGTGTGTGTGTGTGGGGTCTCAGCATAAGCGCTAGTGTGGTAATCTTAGTATGATGATTGGGGCAGCATGGAGGTGTCATTATGGAGAGGGGCAGCATGCATGTGACACTGTGAGGAGGGGGCAGCATGCATGTGACACTGTGAGGAGGGGGCAGCATGCATGTGACACTGTGAGGGGGGGGGGGCAGCATGCACGTGACCCTTTGAGGAGGGGGCAGCATGCATGGGACATTGTGAGGAGGGGGAAGCATGCATGGGACATTGTGAGGAGGGAGCAGCATGCATGGGACACTGTGAGGAGGGGGCAGCATGCATGTGACACTGTGAGGAGGGGGCAGCATGCATGTGACCCTGTGAGGAGGGGGCAGCATGCATGTGACCCTGTGAGGAGGGGGCAGCATGAATGTGACCCTGTGAGGAGGGGGGCAGTATGCATGGGACACTGTGAGGAGGGGGCAGCATGCATGGGACACTGTGAGGATGGAGCAGCATGCATGGGACACTGTGAGGATGGAGCAGCATGCATGGGACACTGTGAGGATGGAGCAGCATGCATGGGACACTGTGAGGATGGAGCAGCATGCATGGGACACTGTGAGGAGGGGGCAGTATGCATGGGATCCTGTGAGGAGGGAGCAGCATGCATGGGACATTGTGAGGAGGGGGCAGCATGCATGGGACACTGTGAGGAGGGGGCAGCATGCATGTGACACTGTGAGGAGGGGGCAGCATGCATGGGACATTGTGAGGAGGGGGCAGCATGCATGTGACCCTGTGAGGAGGGGGCAGCATGCATGGGACATTGTGAGGAGGGGGCAGCATGCATGGGACATTGTGAGGAGGGAGCAGCATGCATGGGACACTGTGAGGAGGGGGCAGCATGCATGTGACACTGTGAGGAGGGGGCAGCATGCATGTGACACTGTGAGGAGGGGGCAGCATGCATGTGACCCTGTGAGGAGGGGGCAGCATGCATGTGACCCTGTGAGGAGGGGGCAGCATGCATGTGACCCTGTGAGGAGGGAGCAGCATGCATGGGACCCTGTGAGGAGGGGGCAGCATGCATGTGACCCTGTGAGGAGGGGGCAGCATGCATGTGACCCTGTGAGGAGGGGGCAGCATGCATGTGACCCTGTAAGGAGGGGGCAGTATGCATGGGACATTGTGAGGAGGTGGCAGCGTGCATGGGACACTGTGAGGAGGGGGCAGCATGCATGGGACACTGTGAGGATGGAGCAGCATGCATGGCACACAGTGAGGATGGAGCAGCATGCATGGGACACTGTGAGGATGGAGCAGCATGCATGGGACACTGTGAGGAGGGGGCAGCATGCATGTGACCCTGTGAGGAGGGGGCAGCATGCATGTGACCCTGTGAGGAGGAAGCAGCATGCATGGGACACTGTGAGGAGGGGGCAGCATGCATGTGACACTGTGAGGAGGGGGCAGCATGCATGTGACCCTGTGAGGAGGGGGCAGTATGCATGGGACATTGTGAGGAGGGAGCAGAGTGCATGGGACACTGTGAGGAGGGGGCAGCATGCATGGGACACTGTGAGGATGGAGCAGCATGCATGGGACACTGTGAGGATGGAGCAGCATGCATGGGACACTGTGAGGATGGAGCAGTATGCATGGGACACTGTGAGGAGGGGGCAGTATGCATGGGATCCTGTGAGGAGGGAGCAGCATGCATGGGACATTGTGAGGAGGGGGCAGCATGCATGGGACACTGTGAGGAGGGGGCAGCATGCATGGAACACTGTGAGAAGGGGGCAGCATGCATGGGACACTGTGAGGAGGGGGCAGCATGCATGGGACACTGTGAGGAGGGGACAGCATGCATGGGACACTGTGAGGAGGGAGCAGCATGCATGGGACACTGTGAGGAGGGGGCAGCATGCATGGGACACTGTGAGGAGGGGGCAGCATGCATGGGACACTGTGAGGAGGGATCAGCATGCATGGGACATTGTGAGGAGGTGGCAGCATGCATGGGACACTGTGAAGAGGGGGCAGCATGCATGGGACACTGTGAGGAGGGGGCAGCATGCATGGGACACTGTGAAGAGGGGGCAGCATGCATGGGACACTGTGAGGAGGGAGCAGCATGCATGGGACACTGTGAGGAGGGATCAGCATGCATGGGACCCTGTTAGGAGGGATCAGCATGCATGGGACATTGTGAGGAGGGATCAGCATGCATGGGACACTGTGAGGAGGGGGCAGCATGCATGGGACACTGTGAGGAGGGGGCAGCATGCATGGGACACTGTGAGGAGGGGGAAGCATGCATGGGACACTGTGAGGAGGGGGCAGCATGCATGGGACATTGTGAGGAGGGGGCAGCATGCATGAGACACTGTGAGGAGGGAGTAGCATGCATGGGACACTGTGAGGAGGGAGCAGCATGCATGAGACACTGTGAGGAGGGGACAGCATGCATGGGACATTGTGAGGAGGGGGCAGCATGCATGGGACACTGAGGAGGGGGCAGCATGCATGGGACATTGTGAGGAGGGAGCAGCATGCATGGGACACTGTGAGGAGGGGGCAGCATGCATGGGACACTGTGAGGAGGGGGCAGCATGCATGGGACACTGTGAGAAGGGGGAAGCATGCATGGGACACTGAGGAGGGGGCAGCATGCATGGGACATTGTGAGGAGGGAGCAGCATGCATGAGACACTGTGAGGAGGGAGCAGCATGCATGGGACACTGTGAGGAGGGGGCAGCATGCATGGGACATTGTGAGGAGGGAGCAGCATGCATGGGACACTGTGAGGAGGGAGCAGCATGCATGGGACACTGTGAGGAGGGAGCAGCATGCATGGGACACTGTGAGGAGGGGGCAGCATGCATGGGACATTGTGAGGAGGGGGCAGCATGCATGGGACACTGAGGAGGGGGCAGCATGCATGGGACATTGTGAGGAGGGAGCAGCATGCATGGGACACTGTGAGCAGGGGGCAGCATGCATGGGACACTGTGAGGAGGGGGCAGCATGCATGGGACACTGTGAGGAGGGGGCAGCATGCATGGGACACTGTGAGGAGGGGGCAGCATGCATGGGACACTGTGAGGAGGGGGCAGCATGATGTGAGGACAGTACAGATCATATTTCATAATTGAGGAAGGTGTGGTGGGTATAATTTATTAGGGAGGGCAGTGTGTAGTTTATTAGGGGCAGTGTGGTGTTTTAGTTTATTAGGGGCAGTGTGGCAGTCACAGTATATAAGTGGGGACGGTGTGGTGGGAATATTTTATACTCATGCTATGTTTTGATGTGCCTGTGGTGATCCACATTGGGGGGTTAGTGCCCTTCATTTCTCATTTATACTTTTTAAAGTGTTTTACAGAGTAGATCTGCCTTAAACAGATGTCGTGTGCGAAAACTCAGTTTTACGTTGTCACTAAGGGGCGCGACCACTTAAAGTGCCTAGGGCAGCACGAAGGCAAAATACAGCCCTGTAGACAGCTGAATCAACGTTTGAGGTGTTTGGATCACACAGAAGAACGTTTGTGAGACGCAAAACAATTGAAGAGATGCTGGAAGAGTGCCTGACGCCATCTGTCAAGCATGGTGGAGGTAATCTGATGGTCTGGGGTTGTTTTGGTGCTGGTAAAGTGGAGGATTTGTACAATGTAAAAAGGTATTTTGAATAAGGAAGACTATCACTCCATTTTGCAACGCCATATCCTGTGGACAGCGCTTGATTGGAGGCAATTTCATCCTACAATAGGACAATGACCCAAAGCACACCTCCAAATTATGCATGAACTATTTAGGGAAGAAGCAGGCAGCTGGCATTCTATCTGTAATGGAGTGGCCAGCCCAGTCAACAGATCTCAACCCTATTGAGCTGTTGTGGGAGCAGCTTGACCGTATGGTACGCAAAAAGTGCCCATCAAGCCAATCCAACTTGTGGGAGGTGGGAAGCATGGGGTGAAATATCTCCAGATTACCCCCGCAAATTAACAGCAAGTAAAAATCATTATTTCTAACCTCATCAATGTCTGGACTATATTCTCTATTCATTATGCAACTCATTTGATAAATAAAAGTGTGATTTTTCATGGAAAAGACAAAATTGCCCGGATGACCCCCAAACGTTTGAACTGTAGTGTACATTCTCTATTATTTTCCTCAGGTGGTCCTGACATCAGTCCCCAGACGAAACATCCAGATGGCTGTAAAGATCATTGAAAAGAAAGAGGGCAACACAAAGACCATCATGAGAGAGCGGCGGATACTCCTAGCGGCCAGAGACTGTCCATTCCTATGTCACCTGTATGCCGCACAACAGTCTCAGAAGCATGCGTTTTTCATCATGGAGTATCTGTCCGGTGGCAGCCTGAAGGCTATGATTGACATGTGCGGCTACTTGAATATTGACACTGTAAGGTAAGAAAGAGGACGGTATGCCAAAAAAATAAAAGCTGAGGATGGGATGTAGCTGAGACAGGGATGGAAGAGTATGTGGTCCAGGCAGGACAGAAGTGACGAAGATGACATTGATACTACACTCTGTTCTCTAAAAAAATCGCCAAATATTCCCAATATAAACATTTATTTATTATATTAAAAATTCCACACCACAGTGTAAGTAAACAAGTGATCTCTAGATCATGTACATATAAAATGTTCCAGAAGACAATAAAATGTAACAAGTTGACAAGGTTCACAGACCATTTAGAGCACAGGACTTAACTTAGGCTGGAAATATATCTTTGTTCAGCACCAGAAATTTATTGGAGCATATCAGTCCATAAGGTCCAGGCATATATATGCTGTTGCTCTTTCTGAAGTCCTTTTAAATGAACCGTCCACTTAGATGTCATACAGATATTCTTTCTCAATTCCTCCGCCTCGACGCGTTTCCCCACACGGCAAGTGTGGTTCATCAGGAGGCTATGAGTTTAAATACATTTAATCAGCATCAAAATATACAGGGATACACAGTTTAAAAGACATTATCACAATAGCATGAAGAAAATAGTAAATAGAGAACCAATAATACATTTAGTACTTGCCAAAAATGAAGGTTAGGTGTGCAGGTCCATGGCATCAGAAAGACAGGATCAGCAATGGTACAGGCAATGCTGTGTAGATGACCACCACTGTCCAAGTGATCGCCATGGAGCTGAACCACCATATGGGTATATATATACCAAACATTATCCAAAACACCTGAGGGCACAACAGGGCGGACGCTACCGGATGTCCGGTGTACGCCCCCTACATGACGCGCGCTTACTGCACGTGCCGTACGGGGATCAAAACATTTGCCGTCCAGCTATGCTGAGACCCGGCCACGCATGCCCAGTATCACGAGCACACTGCGCCCGCGCCAGGACGGATGCCTGCTTGGGTCACATTACATGGACGGGGAAACAAACGCTACTGCGCATGCGCGCGGCCTCCGTCGATACAGCATAAGCGTCCCAGGAGACCGCATCACATTATCCAATAAGAAGATCCTCGGCACGCATGCGCCGTGTCATGAAAACAAGACTTAGATAATTTTCACAGCCGCCGTTGAGAATCACTCAGATGGCGGTGTTAGAATTATTTTATTAGACACTGCATCCATCAAAGCTACTGCCCCAGGCCCTAAGGCGTAAACAGGACAATATAAATATTAAATTCAATTACATTAAACATGATTGCACAGGTTACACAAATATACATATGGCCAAGACCATATACATAGATAATTACTATGTATTCCTAAGGCAAACACATACAGAGATAATTATGATGATAACCAATAATATAGAAACCCCTTATAATAAGTGGGCAGACTTCCAGAGTAAAGTAGAATAAGACCTTTAAACAGTATATACCCTGTCAATGCTATGTGGGGAGGAAGCAACTAAATGAAAGCTGCTCATTCAGCCCCCCTGGTGTAAGGGAGCCCAACTTAAAAATCCATACTGACTCCTTCTGTAGAAGGAGCCTATCAAAATCTCCACCTCTGGGGTTAGGTTTAACTAGCTCCAATACAGAAAAACGAATATGAGTTAAATCACCCCTATGAGTCGTATTCATGTGGCGGGAGATTGGTGTATCCCGTTTATTCCGAATATCGGATAAATGCTCCCCCACTCTCCTCCGGAGTTCTCTTCGGGTCTTGCCCACGTAGTCCAAAGGACACGTGCAGCATGCCCTATAGACAACTCCGGAGGTCCTACAATTACCAAAGTCACGCAGATAAAAAGTTTTGCCATTGGCCGAACTCTTTATTCCCTTGCATCGTTCCATTGATCCACAATATTTACAATTACCACAGCGGAACATGCCAACAATCTTTCTGTCCAGCCAAGTTCCTTCTGGTCTAGGTGCCTGGTACATGCTGTGGGTCAGTTTGTCACCCAAAGAACGCCCTCGCCTGTATGTAATAGATGGTAATTTTGAAATATGTTTGGAAAGGTCAGGGTCAGCCCTTAAAATACCCCAGTGTTTTTTTATGACTGAAAACACTCTATCAGATTGAGTGTCAAAGGTACCGATTATACGTGTGATGTTAGAATTGTCTTCACGTATCCTCGGGGTCATAAGTGAATGTCTATTAACACTTTGGGCATAGGCATAAGACTGCTGTAAAATACGCCTAGGGTAGCCCCGCTCCAAAAAGCGATCAAAAAGATCTGCAGCCTGTTTTTTAAAATCATCCTCTCTGGAACAATTCCTGCGTATACGCAGGAATTGCCCCTTTGGAATACCTTTTCTAAGGGCAAGAGGGTGATGACTGTCCCATTTTAATAAAGAATTCGTTGCCGTAGGCTTACGGTGTGTAAGTGTCTGAATTCTGCCTCTCCCATCTTTTACTATTACCAGATCCAAAAAGGTAATTGAGTTGTGATCACATGTGTACGTAAACCTAAGCCCTAGGGAATTATTGTTAAGACCCCCAACAAACTGCTCAAAATCAAAAATGGACCCTGTCCAGAGGATGAGGATGTCATCAATGTACCGGACCCAAAGTCCGATACATTGATGAGATTCCTCATCCTCCCCCCCAAAAACTACCGTTTCCTCCCACCAGCCCAGGTATATGTTAGCATAACTGGGGGCACAAGGGCTCCCCATAGCTGTACCCCTGAACTGGTGGAAGTACTTGGTATCAAATAAAAAATAATTATGATATAGTGTGAAGGACAGCAATTCTCCAATGAATTTACTGTGTCTACCACACTCAACGGCTCTGGTCCTAAGAAAAAAATTAACCGCCTGTAAACCTAACTCATGGGGGATTGAACTATAAAGTGCCTCCACATCAATGGAGGCCAAGATAGTCTCTGGGCTCACACTTACATCCTCAAGGATCTGCAATAAATGAGGAGTATCTCGAATATATGACGGAAGGGCGGTCACAAAAGGGTGTAGAACCTTATCCACATAGATCCCAATATTTTGGGATAGGGAATTAATTCCCGCCACAATGGGCCTACCCTTGAGTGGCTCTAGGCCCTTGTGCACTTTAGGAAGTGCGTAGAACACAGGAATCATTGGATTGAGAGGTGATAGAAACTCATATTCATTATCTGAAATTAGGCCAGAACCCTTAGCTCTATCAAGTATGGGAAAAAGAACGTCCAAATATGTTTTGGTTGGGTCATTAGGTAACCTCTCATATGTCTCCCCATCCTTCAATAAGGAGTAACACATGTCAAGATATTTTACATGGCTTAGAATCACAAGATTTCCACCCTTATCGGATTTTTTTATAACGATATTATCATTTTTTGATAACCGATCAAGTGCCCGGGATTCCCCCTCCGAGAGATTCAGATGTCCATGAAATGATCTTGGAATTTTCAACAAATCCTCCTGTACAAGTTTAAGAAAGATGTCAACACTTGTACACGTACTGGCTGGTGGAGATTTTTTACTCGGCCTCTTCAAGCAGGTGAAGGGACCGTCTCCCCTGCCTTTAGTACTATCCTTAAGGAGATCAGTGAGGGATTGGAAGCAGTCAAAATCCTCTTCCTGAATGCCCAAGGCCCTACACTGATCCCGCGTGTTCTGCTCAAAAAATAATTTCCACTTCAGCTTTCGCCCAAATAACTCCAGGTCTTTTATCCAGCTGAAGCAGTCATAGTTGTTTGAAGGAATAAATCCCAAGCCTTTTGATAGAACCGCATAATCCTCGCTGGAGAGGGAAGAATCTGAGAGATTCAAAATCCTCCCCTGGCCTGATAATAATAATTAATAATAATAATTTTATTCATTTATATAGCGCTATTAATTCCATAGCACTTTACATACATTGGCAACACTGTCCCCATTGGGGCTCACAATCTAGAGTCCCTATCTGTATGTCTTTGGAATGTGGGAGGAAACCGGAGTACCCGGAGGAAACCCACGCAAACACGGGGAGAACATACAAACTCCTTGCAGATGGTGTCCTTGGTGGGATTTGAACCCAGGACCCCAGCGCTGCAAGACTGCAGTGCTAGCCACTGAGCCACCGTGCCGCCCGATGCGCCCTTGTTCGTGGGTAATAGCCCCCCAGGTGTCTCTGCTCCAAAAAAGACCCAGATGGACCAGAAGGTCCACGAGGAGGCCCATAATAACCAAACTGTCCATCTCTCCTCTTTTTTGATTTTTTTGGAGCTTGCCATGGAGGTCTATTAGTTATCTCAGGGGGGTTTGTATTCGTCCTTGATCTCTCGGAGTCCGAAGTATCAAGATCAGAAGAAGATACTGACGGTGGTTGTCTAGGGGAGGGAGGAAGTTGAAAAGCCTTATCCTCCCTAAACTCTGCCAAATCCCTAACAAATTGGGAGTGTTTTCTCTCCTTTAAATTATTCTGAAACCTTTCTACAGAGGTTTGTAATAGTCCTTCCCTCCTGACAAAGTCAGGATCGTTTTTAAGGCGTAAGATGTTATCAATACCTGAATTAAGGACCGTAGTGGATTCAGCAAATAATTTCTTCTCCTCCTCTAATAGGAGGGTCATTAATCTTAGGGAAGAGGCTATAGATTCCTTTCGCCACACGGCCAAAAATGTTTCAGACGCAGTCCTAGGGGAAGGATGAATATTGATCCTTAATCCCCTAGGAACAATCTGATGTTTAATATAGTTTTCCAGACCCTTTATTTCCCACCACGATCGTATATTATTTTTATAATTCGCCAATAGATCTTTAAAGGAGTCTTTTAGGGTTGAACCTGTATTCCCTACAGAAAAATCACTCGTGGAGAAAACTTGATTTGCTTCCTCAGCCCAGGATGCCGTGTTGACAGGCCCTGATAAAAATCCTGCCATACTCTGGAAAAACTTTAGCATATAATCTTATGGATCAAAACGTCCAGGGAATATTACAGGTTATACAAAAAAATCGCCAAATATTCCCAATATAAACATTTATTTATTATATTAAAAATTCCACACCACAGTGTAAGTAAACAAGTGATCTCTAGATCATGTACATATAAAATGTTCCAGAAGACAATAAAATGTAACAAGTTGACAAGGTTCACAGACCATTTAGAGCACAGGACTTAACTTAGGCTGGAAATATATCTTTGTTCAGCACCAGAAATTTATTGGAGCATATCAGTCCATAAGGTCCAGGCATATATATGCTGTTGCTCTTTCTGAAGTCCTTTTAAATGAACCGTCCACTTAGATGTCATACAGATATTCTTTCTCAATTCCTCCGCCTCGACGCGTTTCCCCACACGGCAAGTGTGGTTCATCAGGAGGCTATGAGTTTAAATACATTTAATCAGCATCAAAATATACAGGGATACACAGTTTAAAAGACATTATCACAATAGCATGAAGAAAATAGTAAATAGAGAACCAATAATACATTTAGTACTTGCCAAAAATGAAGGTTAGGTGTGCAGGTCCATGGCATCAGAAAGACAGGATCAGCAATGGTACAGGCAATGCTGTGTAGATGACCACCACTGTCCAAGTGATCGCCATGGAGCTGAACCACCATATGGGTATATATATACCAAACATTATCCAAAACACCTGAGGGCACAACAGGGCGGACGCTACCGGATGTCCGGTGTACGCCCCCTACATGACGCGCGCTTACTGCACGTGCCGTACGGGGATCAAAACATTTGCCGTCCAGCTATGCTGAGACCCGGCCGCGCATGCCCAGTATCGCGAGCACACTGCGCCCGCGCCAGGACGGATGCCTGCTTGGGTCACATTACATGGACGGGGAAACAAACGCTACTGCGCATGCGCGCGGCCTCCGTCGATACAGCATAAGCGTCCCAGGAGACCGCATCACATTATCCAATAAGAAGATCCTCGGCACGCATGCGCCGTGTCATGAAAACAAGACTTAGATAATTTTCACAGCCGCCGTTGAGAATCACTCAGATGGCGGTGTTAGAATTATTTTATTAGACACTGCATCCATCAAAGCTACTGCCCCAGGCCCTAAGGCGTAAACAGGACAATATAAATATTAAATTCAATTACATTAAACATGATTGCACAGGTTACACAAATATACATATGGCCAAGACCATATACATAGATAATTACTATGTATTCCTAAGGCATTCCAGCGAGGATTATGCGGTTCTATCAAAAGGCTTGGGATTTATTCCTTCAAACAACTATGACTGCTTCAGCTGGATAAAAGACCTGGAGTTATTTGGGCGAAAGCTGAAGTGGAAATTATTTTTTGAGCAGAACACGCGGGATCAGTGTAGGGCCTTGGGCATTCAGGAAGAGGATTTTGACTGCTTCCAATCCCTCACTGATCTCCTTAAGGATAGTACTAAAGGCAGGGGAGACGGTCCCTTCACCTGCTTGAAGAGGCCGAGTAAAAAATCTCCACCAGCCAGTACGTGTACAAGTGTTGACATCTTTCTTAAACTTGTACAGGAGGATTTGTTGAAAATTCCAAGATCATTTCATGGACATCTGAATCTCTCGAAGGGGGAATCCCGGGCACTTGATCGGTTATCAAAAAATGATAATATCGTTATAAAAAAATCCGATAAGGGTGGAAATCTTGTGATTCTAAGCCATGTAAAATATCTTGACATGTGTTACTCCTTATTGAAGGATGGGGAGACATATGAGAGGTTACCTAATGACCCAACCAAAACATATTTGGACGTTCTTTTTCCCATACTTGATAGAGCTAAGGGTTCTGGCCTAATTTCAGATAATGAATATGAGTTTCTATCACCTCTCAATCCAATGATTCCTGTGTTCTACGCACTTCCTAAAGTGCACAAGGGCCTAGAGCCACTCAAGGGTAGGCCCATTGTGGCGGGAATTAATTCCCTATCCCAAAATATTGGGATCTATGTGGATAAGGTTCTACACCCTTTTGTGACCGCCCTTCCGTCATATATTCGAGATACTCCTCATTTATTGCAGATCCTTGAGGATGTAAGTGTGAGCCCAGAGACTATCTTGGCCTCCATTGATGTGGAGGCACTTTATAGTTCAATCCCCCATGAGTTAGGTTTACAGGCGGTTAATTTTTTTCTTAGGACCAGAGCCGTTGAGTGTGGTAGACACAGTAAATTCATTGGAGAATTGCTGTCCTTCACACTATATCATAATTATTTTTTATTTGATACCAAGTACTTCCACCAGCTCAGGGGTACAGCTATGGGGAGCCCTTGTGCCCCCAGTTATGCTAACTTATACCTGGGCTGGTGGGAGGAAACGGTAGTTTTTGGGGGGGAGGATGAGGAATCTCATCAATGTATCGGACTTTGGGTCCGGTACATTGATGACATCCTCATCCTCTGGACAGGGTCCATTTTTGATTTTGAGCAGTTTGTTGGGGGTCTTAACAATAATTCCCTAGGGCTTAGGTTTACGTACACATGTGATCACAACTCAATTACCTTTTTGGATCTGGTAATAGTAAAAGATGGGAGAGGCAGAATTCAGACACTTACACACCGTAAGCCTACGGCAACGAATTCTTTATTAAAATGGGACAGTCATCACCCTCTTGCCCTTAGAAAAGGTATTCCAAAGGGGCAATTCCTGCGTATACGCAGGAATTGTTCCAGAGAGGATGATTTTAAAAAACAGGCTGCAGATCTTTTTGATCGCTTTTTGGAGCGGGGCTACCCTAGGCGTATTTTACAGCAGTCTTATGCCTATGCCCAAAGTGTTAATAGACATTCACTTATGACCCCGAGGATACGTGAAGACAATTCTAACATCACACGTATAATCGGTACCTTTGACACTCAATCTGATAGAGTGTTTTCAGTCATAAAAAAACACTGGGGTATTTTAAGGGCTGACCCTGACCTTTCCAAACATATTTCAAAATTACCATCTATTACATACAGGCGAGGGCGTTCTTTGGGTGACAAACTGACCCACAGCATGTACCAGGCACCTAGACCAGAAGGAACTTGGCTGGACAGAAAGATTGTTGGCATGTTCCGCTGTGGTAATTGTAAATATTGTGGATCAATGGAACGATGCAAGGGAATAAAGAGTTCGGCCAATGGCAAAACTTTTTATCTGCGTGACTTTGGTAATTGTAGGACCTCCGGAGTTGTCTATAGGGCATGCTGCACGTGTCCTTTGGACTACGTGGGCAAGACCCGAAGAGAACTCCGGAGGAGAGTGGGGGAGCATTTATCCGATATTCGGAATAAACGGGATACACCAATCTCCCGCCACATGAATACGACTCATAGGGGTGATTTAACTCATATTCGTTTTTCTGTATTGGAGCTAGTTAAACCTAACCCCAGAGGTGGAGATTTTGATAGGCTCCTTCTACAGAAGGAGTCAGTATGGATTTTTAAGTTGGGCTCCCTTACACCAGGGGGGCTGAATGAGCAGCTTTCATTTAGTTGCTTCCTCCCCACATAGCATTGACAGGGTATATACTGTTTAAAGGTCTTATTCTACTTTACTCTGGAAGTCTGCCCACTTATTATAAGGGGTTTCTATATTATTGGTTATCATCATAATTATCTCTGTATGTGTTTGCCTTAGGAATACATAGTAATTATCTATGTATATGGTCTTGGCCATATGTATATTTGTGTAACCTGTGCAATCATGTTTAATGTAATTGAATTTAATATTTATATTGTCCTGTTTACGCCTTAGGGCCTGGGGCAGTAGCTTTGATGGATGCAGTGTCTAATAAAATAATTCTAACACCGCCATCTGAGTGATTCTCAACGGCGGCTGTGAAAATTATCTAAGTCTTGTTTTCATGACACGGCGCATGCGTGCCGAGGATCTTCTTATTGGATAATGTGATGCGGTCTCCTGGGACGCTTATGCTGTATCGACGGAGGCCGCGCGCATGCGCAGTAGCGTTTGTTTCCCCGTCCATGTAATGTGACCCAAGCAGGCATCCGTCCTGGCGCGGGCGCAGTGTGCTCGCGATACTGGGCATGCGCGGCCGGGTCTCAGCATAGCTGGACGGCAAATGTTTTGATCCCCGTACGGCACGTGCAGTAAGCGCGCGTCATGTAGGGGGCGTACACCGGACATCCGGTAGCGTCCGCCCTGTTGTGCCCTCAGGTGTTTTGGATAATGTTTGGTATATATATACCCATATGGTGGTTCAGCTCCATGGCGATCACTTGGACAGTGGTGGTCATCTACACAGCATTGCCTGTACCATTGCTGATCCTGTCTTTCTGATGCCATGGACCTGCACACCTAACCTTCATTTTTGGCAAGTACTAAATGTATTATTGGTTCTCTATTTACTATTTTCTTCATGCTATTGTGATAATGTCTTTTAAACTGTGTATCCCTGTATATTTTGATGCTGATTAAATGTATTTAAACTCATAGCCTCCTGATGAACCACACTTGCCGTGTGGGGAAACGCGTCGAGGCGGAGGAATTGAGAAAGAATATCTGTATGACATCTAAGTGGACGGTTCATTTAAAAGGACTTCAGAAAGAGCAACAGCATATATATGCCTGGACCTTATGGACTGATATGCTCCAATAAATTTCTGGTGCTGAACAAAGATATATTTCCAGCCTAAGTTAAGTCCTGTGCTCTAAATGGTCTGTGAACCTTGTCAACTTGTTACATTTTATTGTCTTCTGGAACATTTTATATGTACATGATCTAGAGATCACTTGTTTACTTACACTGTGGTGTGGAATTTTTAATATAATAAATAAATGTTTATATTGGGAATATTTGGCGATTTTTTTGTATAACCTGTAATATTCCCTGGACGTTTTGATCCATAAGATTATATACACTCTGTTCTCTCCATCAGATTCTACACAGCAGAGATGGTATGTGGCCTCCAGTTCCTCCATGGACACAACATCGTCCACCGGTAAGCAGAACTCTCCTCCTTCTGTCTGTCCCCTCTATATTCTTATCTTCTCCGTCCAGTCCTGCACTGACCCATTCCTCATCTCTAGTATCAATGGGAAGATTTCTCATTCTGTGTTCTTCTTTAATTGCAGAGATCTAAAGCCGGAAAACATCATGTTGGATGCAAAAGGCCACATCCGAATTATTGACCTGGGACTCGCCCGAGATGGTGTCACCTCCTCCAATACCATCTGTGGAGTGACGGGCACTCTCCGTTTCATGGCTCCTGAGGTGCTTGCCAAAACATCATACGGCACAGCAGTTGACTGGTGGAGCCTGGGGATTGTGGTGTCCATGATGGCAACAGGACGCTCCCCATTTAACATCGGCTCCGACGGCAAAACAGCTTACCAAGTTGTCAGCAAAGAAGAGCCTGAAATTCCATCTTGGCTTGAGGCTGACCTGAAACACCTTATCCAGCAACTGCTGCAGAAAGATCCTCAGGAGCGATTGGATGTGCGTGGGAACATCAGAGCGCATCCATTCTTTACCACCATCGGCTGGGAGGATCTGGAGAAAAGGAGAGCACGGCCGCCATTTACACCATTCAGGCCAGTTCTGGAGAAGCATCTTAAGTAGTGGCCGGAAGTAAAGACAGCCCTAGACCCCGTGGCCGGATTTAATTACATATCACCAAGTTGGGCCCGGTAAGAACCTCCTTGTCTGGAGATAACACCCATCAGATGTTCTCGTCATGTGGTCATTTCCATTGTCCTTGTCTTCTCTCACTGTCTTTGCCACTGACTAAACTATGACTCCGTTATTCTTAGGTGGATGAAAAGATCTGGGCTGTGAGAGAATCCACGACCATTTGGTGAGTGACCGCCAGGGCTGGACTGGGACTGAAAATCAGCCCTGGCATTTTAGCAGACAGGCCCACCTACTATGAAGTGAATGTGAAGTATATTTGTTTGGATGCTGCAATTGTGCTATAGACCTCAAGCAATCCGCAAACAAACTGCTGTAAAGACAGAATTACACTATATGGAATTTAAATCGCCTAACAGAAAATTTAGATTGTTCTTAAAGGAACTCTGTCAAGAGGCAGGACTATATTTGTAATAAAAACCTCAATGATCTTTATTACATGCTGTCAAACAATGGCAGATATGCTGCCCCCCTCCCTGCACACACATACTTCCCATACAATTCTGACCACAAATGTGGCGCCCTGGACTAGCCAGGTCATCACAGGTACTACAACATGCACCCCCACCCCGAGATAGGCACATCAGCCAGACACAAAATCCTTGTTGCCTCCCTCCAGGGGCTGATGTCCACACCAGGTGGGGTGGAGCCAGGTGGTTGGCCCCACCCACTGAGGAGTTCACAGTCCTGGAGGCGGGAAAAGGAAAGCAGATCAGTTAGGGAAGTGGAAGAGTGAGGAGTAAAGTGGTAATAGAGGAGCAAACTGACCGTGTCCGGGTACGTGGCCCGGGCACCCAGAGCAAGGTTGGCAGACGGTGGTGGCCGTCTGCAGGAGAGGCAGATCAACGCGGAACCGTAGGACCGGGGACGGGCGGTGGCCTGCCGGTACCGAACCGGGGAGCGAAGTGAAGCCAGCACAAACCGGCAGGGCCTGCGGACCCCGACCAGGCTTGGAGTCGCCGTTAAATAGGTCAAATCCATCAGGAAACCCCTGGGGTTCCGGTCACTAACAGCCAAGACCCGATTGAAGGCAACCGTCCAACTAGCAAAAGGAAATACAGCTACCGCCACAGCTAGAGTTCCAAGGGCCAGAGCCTGCGGGCAAAAGGGCTCCTCCGGCACATATACACGCTGGGGAGCGGGTTACCGGTGGGAAGCCATCGGGACCGAACATACACAAAGGTGCAGGGAAAGGCAGCCACCACCAACCGTCCGGGAGAAACCACAGCAGCCGGCTGCGGGACCCGTCCATCCAGCCGTTTGGTTTACCAGATACTTTGCATCCATTTGTGGCTGAGTGAGTACTACCGTGCCATCCGGCACCGCGCTGCGCAGTCCAAGCGACCCTGCACCTTGCCAACCCTGCCTCCCCGACACCTCACCGGGCCCCGGGACCACCAACCCCCTACCCACGGAGGGGAGAGAAACATCCCAGCTGCTCCCTACAATCGCTCCCGGGATCCCCGTCAATAGCAGCGGTAGTGCCCAACCTCACCACAACCCGTGTCACAGCTCTGGAGGCGGGAGAAACCAGGCAGAGTAGCCCATGCAGGGCTCGAGTGAAGAAGAGGGAGCTCAGGGACGAGCTTGAGTAAAGAGAGTTGAGCCCAGGGAGGGCAAGTGTGAGGAGCTAAAGTGAGAGTCAACAAGCAGTGAAAGTAGAAGAGTGACAGTAAAGAAAGAAAGCCTGAAGGTCCAGCTTTGTGTAGGGCCAGATCAGCAAGGTCAGCGACGGCGGTGACTGTCTGGAGGGGGACCGTTTGGAAGTTCCTGGAAGGACCCCGTTGGCTGTGTGCCCGGCGGTCTGGAGCAGTGTTCCGAAGGACAGTCAGCACCAGGGCAGGGGCCTCTCGGACCCCGGCAAGGCTAGGAGTCGCCAAATTTGCCGAATCCGTCAGTGAAGGGGACGTAGATCCCCCAACAACCAAGTCCCGATTGAAGGCAACAGCCCAACCTGAAGCAGAGAGATACCGCCACCGCCACGGCACTAGTTTCTCAGGGCCAGCGCCTGCGGGCAAAGTGTAGAGCTCCTCCGGCCCAGATCGTAGTCGGGGAGCGGGTAACCGGAGGGAATCCACCGCTACCACAAGTCAACCATAGGTGCAAGGAAGAGGGACATCACCGTCACCTACCGGGAGTGCAGGTGCAGCCGTCTGTGGGACCGTCCTACCAGCCGTTTGGTTTACCGTACAAACTGTGTCCACGTCTCAGGCTGAGTGAGTACCACAGTGCCGCAAGGCACAGCGCTGCCCCCGCGTCCCTGCGCCCACCAGGCCCCGCACCTCACAAACCTTCACCGGGCCCCGGGATCACCAACCCCTGCCCACGGAGGGGCAACACAACACCTGGCTGCTCCGCATCACCATCCCCGGGATCCCCGTACTGAGCAGCGGTGGTGAAATCACCACAACCGTGGGTGGCGTCACGGACAATAATCATCCCCACACCCAACAAACCCCTTTCACTCACGGGCGAGGAGTGCCGCTCGAGAAACCCCCGGGATCCGGCCTACGGCTCGAGCCACCACTGAGCAGCGGCCGCCGGACCCGAGCAGAAGGGGGCGAGCGTAGTGTGCTGACACCCTCCTCCCCGCCCGCGACACTCATGATAGGACAAAAAAGGAGTACAATCAGCACTAACTGGCCACTTGGAGAAAGTGGAGCTAAACCTTCAAATAGACTACATATATTTTATTTGCTTAAAAACCATAGATGCAGGAGCAGCGCTGCTTCGTCCTCCTGCATCCATCTATGGTTTTTAAGCAAACAAAATAAAGGACTTTTATGGATCGGGGAGAGGGCCACCTATTTCTTCTATACTCGGCTCTTTTATTACAATTATGGCCCTATCTGATGTTAGAGCTTCAGCTCTGATGTCTCCTTCAGCTCTTTACAACTCCTGGGCTGGCCGAGAATGGTGTCGCTTTTCCTGCCCTGGGCATGCACAGTAAATCAATGAAGCTGGTGAACTTACAACCTCTCAGGAGCCACTGGCTTACCGTCATAGGGTATGGACGGAGCGATAAGTGATTTTGTTTTTTTACCTTGACATTATCATATATTTACGTTAAAGGATCAAGATTCAAATATACTGACTGTTGCTGGCATTTTACATGGGACACTTCTGCTGAACATGGATACACTGCAGTTAGTTGTTAGTAACTGTTAAATAGGTAACCCACTACTTGGACACCCCTTCTGTAGCCCTATGTTCCTCCTCCCCATAAGGAAAATAACACCTATGCTCATTTTTGGTGCTGGCACTGTTTCAGTGGTGTCAGCTCTGCTTCTCCTGGGGCTCACATGGCATTGTCACACAATCCTTGTGGAAAATCAGCGCTGGCTTCACTCTATCCCCTGTCGGAAAAATCAATACATTCAGTGGAAGAGTTGCTGCGCTCTCATTTCCTTCCGATGTCAATTACATCTGTAGGAGGGAAGAGTGAAGCCAGCACTGATTGTTCACAGGGATTGTGAAACATAAAAATGTCACGAGAAGCAGAACTAGCACCACTGAAATGTTCAAATTGTCTCTCCAGTAAAGGAGACAAACTCTAGCACAGCGCCACCTATTGGAAGTAGCGATCCTAAAAGTCACAAGTGGATTTTCGACAATCCTTTGCAATATGACTCAGGATATATAAGCCAGATCAGAATCCCAATTTGCAGACACGGTGTTTCGGGGTGCTTGCCCCTCGTCAGTGCAAAGTATGGGGGTGTCTGATCTGGCTCATGAGAAAGCTATGTGGGGGGGGGGGGGGGGGGGGGGGGGGGGGGGGGGGGGGGGGGGGGGGGGGGGGGGGGGGGGGGGGGGGGGGGGGGGACCACGGGGGAACACTATTCTCCTTAAGGAGACTTTGCAAGCCAGTCTGGCTGCCAGGTAATGGTATGTTTCCTGGGGGAGGGGGGTGAAAACAGGGATTCAGAAAAGATTGTCTGAGTAGTGAGGAACAGTTTTAAGAAGAAAAGAAATGTGGTGAGAATGCTCAAAAAAATTCACTGGACTGGGAAGTTATAAATGTTACCCACTACCTGGACAATGCCTTTTTCAAATAAGGTTATCTCCCTTGTAAAATAATAATGACATATACTCAGGGACAGACAGGGAATGAGAAAGACAGACTGACAGACAAAGAGAGAGAGACTGACAGGCAAAGAGAGAGAGACTGACAGGCAAAGAGAGAGAGAGACTGACAGGCAAAGAGAGAGAGAGACTGACAGGCAGAGAGAGAGAGAGACTGACAGGCAGAGAGAGAGAGAGACTGACAGGCAGAGAGAGAGAGAGACTGACAGGCAAAGAGAGAGAGAGACTGACAGGCAGAGAGAGAGAGACTGACAGGCAGAGAGAGAGAGAGACTGACAGGCAGAGAGAGAGAGACTGACAGGCAGAGAGAGAGAGACTGACAGGCAGAGAGAGAGAGACTGACAGGCAGAGAGAGAGAGACTGACAGGCAAAGAGAGAGAGAGACTGACAGGCAAAGAGAGAGAGAGACTGACAGGCAAAGAGAGAGAGACTGACAGGCAAAGAGAGAGAGAGAGACTGACAGGCAAAGAGAGAGAGAGACTGACAGGCAAAGAGAGAGAGAGACTGACAGGCAAAGAGAGAGAGAGACTGACAGGCAGAGAGAGAGAGAGACTGACAGGCAGAGAGAGAGAGAGAGACTGACAGGCAGAGAGAGAGAGAGACTGACAGGCAAAGAGAGAGAGAGACTGACAGGCAGAGAGAGAGAGAGAGACTGACAGGCAGAGAGAGAGAGACTGACAGGCAGAGAGAGAGAGACTGACAGGCAGAGAGAGAGAGAGAGACTGACAGGCAGAGAGAGAGAGACTGACAGGCAAAGAGAGAGAGAGACTGACAGGCAAAGAGAGAGAGAGACTGACAGGCAAAGAGAGAGAGACTGACAGGCAAAGAGAGAGAGAGAGACTGACAGGCAAAGAGAGAGAGAGACTGACAGGCAAAGAGAGAGAGAGACTGACAGGCAAAGAGAGAGAGAGAGACTGACAGGCAAAGAGAGAGAGACTGACAGGCAGAGAGAGAGAGACAGACAGGCAGAGAGAGAGAGATTGACAGGCAGAGAGAGCGAGAGACTGACAGGCAAAGAGAGAGAGACTGACAGGCAAAGAGAGAGAGACTGACAGGCAAAGAGAGAGAGAGACTGACAGGCAAAGAGAGAGAGACTGACAGGCAAAGAGAGAGAGAGACTGACAGGCAAAGAGAGAGAGAGAGACTGACAGGCAAAGAGAGAGACTGACAGGCAAAGAGAGAGAGACTGACAGGCAAAGAGAGAGAGACTGACAGGCAGAGAGAGAGAGACTGACAGGCAGAGAGAGAGAGACTGACAGGCAGAGAGAGAGAGACTGACAGGCAGAGAGAGAGAGACTGACAGGCAAAGAGAGAGAGACTGACAGGCAGAGAGAGAGAGACTGACAGGCAGAGAGAGAGAGACTGACAGGCAAAGAGAGAGAGACTGACAGGCAAAGAGAGAGAGACTGACAGGCAAAGAGAGAGACTGACAGGCAAAGAGAGAGAGACTGACAGGCAAAGAGAGAGAGAGACTGACAGGCAAAGAGAGAGAGAGACTGACAGGCAAAGAGAGAGAGAGAGACTGACAGGTAAAGAGAGAGAGACTGACAGGCAAAGAGAGAGAGACTGACAGGCAAAAAGAGAGAGACTGACAGGCAGAGAGAGAGAGACTGACAGGCAGAGAGAGAGAGACTGACAGGCAGAGAGAGAGAGAGAGACTGACAGGCAAAGAGAGAGAGACTGACAGGCAGAGAGAGAGAGACTGACAGGCAGAGAGAGAGACTGACAGGCAGAGAGAGAGAGACTGACAGGCAAAGAGAGAGAGAGACTGACAGGCAAAGAGAGAGAGACTGACAGGCAAAGAGAGAGAGAGAGACTGACAGGCAAAGAGAGAGAGACTGACTGACAGGCAGAGAGAGAGAGACAGGCAGAGAGAGAGAGAGAGACTGACAGGCAGAGAGAGAGAGACTGACAGGCAAAGAGAGAGAGAGACTGACAGGCAGAGAGAGAGAGACTGACTGGCAAAGAGAGAGAGACTGACAGTCAGAGAGAGAGAGACTGACAGGCAGAGAGAGAGAGAGACTGACAGGCAGAGAGAGAGAGACTGACTGGTAGGGAATGAGAGAGACTGACAGATAATGAGATAGTCTCTCTCATTCCCTACCAGTGTGTCTCACAGAGATAGACTACATGCACAGTTACACACTATACATTACCCCATCTTGCAGCTCCTGATGGTGCAGAGCAGGAGAGGAGCTGCGCCGCGGCGGCCAGCAGCATTGAAAATTGGCGTCGGGGGCCGCTCACCGGACCCCGCCGCTATAGTGGCGGCCGGCGGGTGGCGGCAGCCACAAAATAATTTTAAACAGCAGGCAGTATGGGAGAGGCGGGGGGCGGCCCCCCCACCCCTCCACTGGCCAGCCCACCGGGAGAAGTCCCGCCCCTCCCGCCTGTCAGTCCGGGCCTGGTGACCGCTGTCAGGGCCGGCTCCAGGATTTTGTAGGCCTCGGGTGAAATAGTCTCAATGGACCCCATCTACACACAAACACACACATACACAGAGACATACACATACACAGTTACGTACATGTACAGATTTAAAGAGAAATTCACAAAAATACAAATAAACAGACATAAATCTATACACAGTCATGTACAGTGACATACATAGATACACATCATACATGCACACACAGGCACATTAGAGATAATAATATGGGGAAGCCGGCAGCAGCTGCACTCCCCTCCCCCCACTTGTCGCCCATCCAGCTCTTCCCGGGAATGTGGCTGCGCCACGCTTATTGGTGACTATGACTAACAGACATGGCCGCACATGGTGCACACTGACACTGCTGTATATACATTACAGGAGATGCTGGGGTGGACAGTAATAGGGAGATATAAGCTCTAGAGGGGGACATTCAGCTCTTGGGGGGTATACAGCACTGGGGTGAAGGGGACATACAGCTCTGGGGGGTATACAGCACTGGGGTGGAGGGGACATACAGCTCTGGGGTGGTATACAGCACTGGGGGGGGAGAGACATAAAGCTCTGGGGGTATGGAGCCATGTGGTGGGGGACATACAGCTCTGGGGGGTATTCCGCACTGGGTTGAGTGGAGATACATCTCTGGGGGTATACCGCACTCAGGTGGGGGGACATATTTCTCTATAGGGGGGTATACAGCACTGGGTGGGGGGACATATAGCTCCAGAGGGGGGTATAGAGCACTGGAGTGAGAGGACAAACAGCTCTGGGGGTATACAGCACTGGGGTCAAGGGACACACAGGTCTGGATGGTATACAGCACTGTGGTGGGTCAGGGGACAGTGCTGGAGGGTATACAGCAATGGGGGTCAGGGGACAGTTTTGGCGGAACATACAGCTCGGCGGGATGTTGGTGCTGCGGCTCCTTTCTTCATGGTAGATGCTAGAGTGTCTAGAGTGTATGGGCTCCTTCCAGGTACCTTCTCTTCATCTGTGGATGGGAGTTCAGCACACTGCGCGCTAGCTCTGCCCACAGATGAACTTCACTGTCCCTGCACACAATGCTCAGCAGTGACACGCTGCGTGCAGGAAAGTGTGGCTGACGCCCGAGCACTGCGGTCTCTGGAAATCGACCCGGGGGCTGCGGGATACATCATCGCCACTGCAGTGAGTGGGCCTCCCCGGCCCCGGCATTTGCACATGTGTGCCGGGTGCTGACGCTGGCCCTGACCGCTGTACACGCAGAACACCAGTCATTATATCCATACATCGTATCTGATGTTACATAGGGGAATGCTTCATTATAAAAATCATTCCTCCAAGATAATAGAAGATCTGGAGATTGAAGTTTCTGAATAATTTTGTTATGTCTTGCAGGATGAGCCCGTGCCAACTGCCCAGAACTTCTTGCCTCCTGACCCGTACCTCAAGTCTCTGCTGCTGTGTGTCACCTCGGCTGCCATAGAACACTATCTCTCTCCATAACATCTTCATGCCCGACCTCCGCCATCGTGGCCCTGCACCACGCTCTTCACTGTGTATCCTCCAATCCTGGGCTGGCACCGGACATCATCCAGCCTGAAGATACTCTGCCCCCCAGGAGCGGCGTGTGCTTGATGTCCATAAGTCCTGAACTCGGCTCCACACAGGCCGGGTAAGTATGTCACCCATCACCCACCACATCCACACCACACGATAAGTATAGACCCCCCCCCACACAACACGATAGGTATAGACACCCACACACACTACACAATAGGTATAGACACCCACACAGACACATAGATCGTAGAGGGAGATTTCGGCTTTGATCCTGGGATTTAATCTGATCGCCATATTTGGGGTCGGGAAGGAATTTTTCCCCCTTATATGAGGACAATTGGCCTATTCCTCACAGGGGGTTTTCGCCTTCCTCTGGATCTACACGGCCTTAAATAGGTTTAGTATAATAGACCAATAAGTAGTTTTATACATAACTAGTGTCCAAAAAAAAGTTTACAAAAATTGTTAATTTTACACACACCAACATTTTTTAGTCCATATATATAACAATAAATTGTATATTAAAAAAAAATATCACACATGACAATCAGGTTAGGAGCCCTTGATCCTGGGATTTATTCTGATCGCCATATTTGGGGTCAGGAAGGAATTTTCCCCCCTGATATGAGGATAATTGGCCGATTCCTAACAGGGAGTTTTCGCCTTCCTTTGGATCAACAGCCAATAAGTAGGTTTAGAAAAATAAAATAAAAAAATAGATTCTCGTATTTATAGCAAAAAATTATATACATACATGTATATTAAATAACATTGTGTAAAAATATGAAAAAAATATAATTTACGTAAAATATTTTTAGTATAAAAAATTAACACAAATATAAACAGAAATTGCTCCAAAAATAGAAAATAATTAAATGTTTTTTAAAAAAATTTACACTTCTGTATCACACATTAACTATGAGCCCTTGATCCTGGGATTTATTCTGATCGCCATATTTGGGGTCGGGAAGGAATTTTTCCCCCTGATATAAGGATAATTGGCCGATTCCTCACAGGGGGTTTTCGCCTTCCTTTGGATCAACAGCCAATAAGTAGGTTTAAGAAAATAGAATTAAAAAAATAGATTCTTGTATTTATAGCAAAAAAAAAAAAAATATATATATATATATATATATATATATATACACACACATCTATATTAATAAAATTGTGTAAAAATATGAAAAAAATATAAAAATAAATAAATATAAATTACTCCAAAAATAGAAAATAATTAAATATTTTTTAAAAAATTACACCTATGTGTCACACATTAACCATGAGCCCTTGATCCTGGGATTTATTCTGATCGCCATATTTGGGGTCAGGAAGGAATTTCCTCCTCTGATATGGGGATAATTGGCCGATTCCTCACAGGGGGTTTTCGCCTTCCTCTGGATCAACAGCCAATAAGTAGGTTTAGGAAAATAGAATTAAAAAAAGGTTCTTATATTTATAGAAAAACAATAATTAAAAAAAAAATAGAACTTTTGTTAAATATAATATTTTGGATTCAACATTTTTTAGTTGACACAAAAACCTGAATTAGTAAACAAAAATAATGCCCATAAATAGGATTATTAATGTGATAGTTGTATAAATGACACTTACACATAATACAATATACAATAAGTAATAACCTTTATCTATAAATAAAATCTTCTTTTTACCCCTCTACATCTTTGTTCTTGTCTTTATTTCATTGGACGTCTATTTGGTGAATGTGGGTTTAAGCAGGCTTTACACGCAGCGACATCGCTAACGAGATGTCCTTGGGGTCACGGAATTCGTGAAGCACATCCGGCCTCGTTAGCGACGTCGTTGCGTGTGACACGTACGAATGACCAAAAATACTCACCTTATCGTTGATCGTTGTCCGGTCATTCTAATCCGGATTATCGTTGCTGCTTTTGCACGCAGGTTGTTCGTCGCTCCTGAGGCAGCACACATCGCTACGTGTGACAACTCGGGAATGACGAACTACAGCTTACCTGCGTCCTCCGGCAACGACGTGGGCGTGACTTTCCTTCAGCTGCTCTCCGCCCCTCCGCTTCTATTGGCCGCCTGCCGTGTGACGTCGCTGTGACGCCGCACGAACCGCCCCGTTAGAAATGAGGCGGTTCACCGGCCACAGCGACATCACAGGGAAGGTAAGTCCGTGTGACGGGGCCTAACGATATTGTGCGCCACGGGCAGCGATTTGCCCGTGACGACACAAACGACGGGGGCGGGTGCGATCAGCAGCGATGTCGCTGTGTGTAAAGCCCGCTTTAGCCCCAGGGTCTTCTTCTCCAGCACTATGGACCTTTTGTTCACTGTCATTTTTTTCTTTCTTTTAAACTATTCACATATTTTGTTGATTTCAATAATTTTTATTTATATTTTGCGTACAAGACAAATTTTAACAATTCCAACCTTTCCACGCACTCTTAGGCGGGCTTTACACGTTGCGACATCGGTAACGATATATTGTCGGGGTCACGTCATTAGTGACGCACATCCGGCGCCGTTACCGACATCACAGCGTGTAAAACCTAGGAGCGACAATCACCGATCGCAAAAACCTCGAAAATCGTTGATCGGTGACACGTCACTCCTTTTCATAATATTGCTGCCGGTACGATGTTGTTTGTCGTTCCAGCAGCACCACAAGCCGCAGGAACGTCAAACATCTCCTTACCTGCGTCCCGCCAGCAATGAGGAAGGAAGAAGGTGGGCGGGATGTTATGTCCCGCTCATCTCCGCCCCTCCGCTTCTATTGGCCGGCCACTTAGTGATGTCGCGGTGACGTCGCTATGACGCCGAATGCATCTCCCCCTTGAAGGAGGGATTGTTCGGCCATCACACCGACGTCGCCGACCAGGTATGTGCGTGTGAAGCTGCCGTAGCGATAATGTTCGCTACGGCAGCAATCACCACATATCGCATGTACGACGGGGCGGGTGCTATCGCGCTCGACATCACTAGCAATTGCAATTAGTGTCCCTGTGCACTAAAATTTCCCTAGATTTTCCCTATTGTCCTGTAACTGCCTTATTTTTGAGGGAGGGCCAGCGTCAGCATACGGCAAACCCGGAAAACATCAGAAAAGAGCAAAGTCCTGCACTACACTTGCACTCATACCGCACCATAGGCTCATTCCTCACTGGGATAACACGATCCAGCTGTCAGGTCAGGAAACCGGTTCAGTGTGCAGGTCGGCACACCTGCACACTGTCAGTCCCAATAATAGTCAGTCCCAATAATTCCAAAGAAGAAGAATACGACCGCACCAACTGTGATTTTTCATCCGGTGAATCTTTATTCCATTTTAACGGTGTGCAATGCAGGCGGGTGGAGGAGACCTGGATGCAGCCCCTCGCTGCGGACGACGGCCGTTTCGCCTCTGAATGGGCTTCTACGGGTCCACCACAAGTGCCCGCGCTGTCACCGCCCCCCCCCTTCGCCGAGGATCACACTTTCACTTTTATGGCATGGCAGTTGCCAATACAATTGAAAGCAATGATGAGAGACAAAGCGGTGTGCTGCCTCTCATCATTCTCCCCGCTGTGTCTGTGAGTGTCAGCGCTCTGACACGACTGCATCGGAGCGTGGTGTCGTCACCACTGCGCGACTGCAGTGAGATCAGAGTGAGCGACAGCAGTGGACACGCCGAGGAGACCGGATCAGCGGGGAAAAGTGAGTATGTACTAGTTACTGTGGCCAGACGACCATGGGGGCTATATACTACATGAGGGTGCCTAATGCTATCTGGGTCTGCACTGTATATATGGGGCGGTATACTACATGAGGGTGCCTAATGCTATCTGGGTCTGCACTGTCTATATGGGGTGGTATACTACATGAGGGTGCCTAATACTATCTGGGTCTGTACTGTCTATATGGGGTGAAATACTACATGAGGGTGCCTAATACTATCTGGGTCTGTACTGTGCTATATACGTGCTCTATACTACATGAAGGTGCCTAATGCTATCTGGGTCTGTACTGTGCTATATGGGACTGTATACTACATGAAGGTGACTAATACTATCTGGGTCTGTACTGTGCTATATACGTGCTGTATACTACATGAAGGTGCCTAATACTATCTGGGTCTGTACTGTGCTATATGGGACTGTATACTACATGAAGGTGACTAATACTATCTGGGTTTGTACTGTGCTATATGGGACTGTATACTACATGAAGGTGACTAATACTATGTGGGTCTGTACTGTGCTATATATGGGCTCTATACTACATGAGGGTGCCTAATGCTATCTGGGTCTGCACTGTGCTATATATGGCTATATACTACATGAAGGTGCCTAATACTATCTGGGTCTGTACTGTGCTATATGGGGCTGTATACTGCATGAAGGTGCCTAATGCTATCTGGGTCTGTACTGTGCTATATATGGCTGTATACTACACGAAGGTGCTTAATGCTATCTGGGTCTGTACTGTGCTATCTACGGGCTGTATACTATATGAAGGTGCCTAATGCTATCTGGCTCTGCACTGTGCTATATATGGCTATATACTACATGAAGATGCCTAATACTATCTGGGTATACACCCTGCTATATGGGGCTGTACACTACATGAGGGTGACTAATGCTATCTGGGTCTGTACTGTGCTATATATGGCTGTATACTACATGAAGGTGCCTAATACTACCTGTGTCTGTACTGTGCTATATGGGGCTGTATACTGCATGAAGGTGCCTAATGCTAACTGGGTCTGTACTGTGCTATATATGGCTGTATACTACATGAAGTTGCTTAATGCTATCTGGGTCTGTACTGTGCTATATGGGGCTGTATACTACATGAAGGTGCCTAATTCTATATGGGTCTGCGCTATGCTATATAGGAGCTGTGCACTACATGAGGGTGCCTAATGCTATCTAGGTCTGCATTGTGCTATATGGGGGATGTGTACTACATGAGGGTGCCTAATGGTTTATGGTTCTGCATTGTGCTATATGGGGGCTGCTTAATGTTTTATGGGGGTTGTATAGTGCCATATGGGAGCTACACAGTGCCATATGGGGGCTGCATAGTGCCATATGGGGGCTGCATAGTTCCATATGGGGGCTGCATAGTTCCATATGGGTGCTGCATAGTGCCATATCGGGGCTGCATAGTGCAATATGGAGGCTGCATAATGCTACATGGGGCTACATAATATTATATGGAGGACTATGGGGGCTTCACAACACTATATGGAGAAATATGGGGACTACATACTACTAGAACCCCAGAGTTGTAGGTCCCCTCCACCCTGGTTCTGTATACCCCCCCTCAGAGCTATATGTCCCCCCACCCCAGTGCTGCACACCGCCCAGAGCTGCATGTCCCCCCACCCCAGAGCTGTATACCCACAGAGCTGCATGTAACCCCCACCTCAGAGCTTTCCCCCACCAAAGAGCCACTGCCCTTCTCTAGAGCTGTATACCCCACTTTGCTGTATACCCCTTTCCTCAGTAATATGTATGCCCCCCAGTAATGTGTATGTCCCCAGCCTCTATTGTACAGCAGTGTTAGTGTTCTCTATGTGCGGCCATGTCTGTTAATCGTGGCCACAAATCAGCGTGGCACCAACACATGCCCAGGAGGAGCTGGACGGACACAAGTGGGGAGGTGAATGAAGGCTGTTGCCAGCTTCCCAATATTACAAATATCTCTAATGTGTCTGTGTGTGCATGTGTGATCTGTATCTATGTATGTCACTGTATATGACTGTGTCTAGATTTACGTCTATATATATATATATATATATATATATATATATATATATATATGTTTTTGTGGATTTTTCTTTAAATATATATGTGAACGTATGCCTGTATGTGTATGTATCTGTGCATGTCTATGTGTGGATGGGGCCCACTGAGACTCGTTCGCCCAGGGCCCACAAAAACCTGCAGCCGGCCCTGTGTGGGGCTTGGCACTCCATGTTTGAAGGAATTGGTGCCCCCACTCCACGGCGGCTTGCCCTTCCTGTATATTCCCTTTTGCTATCTTTTAGGGGAATTAGGGTAGGTATAGACACCTGTGTAGGATAGATTTAGGTGTTTAAGAATTACAGGATAGATATAGCTTTCCACCAGTCTTATAGGGCTCTATTAAAATTTGTGTTGACCAACTTGATGGACTGACTGAAATTTAACGACCCGATGCGTTTCTCCCCACACTTTTGGAGTTCATCATGGGTCCATAGACAACACTTATTTGTTTAAATTGATAGGAGTATATCAATTTAACAAATAAGTGTTGTCTATGGTTTTAAAAAGACCCCTGATGAATCCCAAAAGTGTGGGGAGAAATGCATCAGGTCGTTAAATTTCAGTCAGTCCATCAAGTGAGTCAACACAAATTTTAATAGAGCCCTATAATTCCCGTCCAGACTGGTGGAAAGCTATATCTATCCTGTAATTCTTAAACACCTACATCTATCCTTCTACACAGGTGTCTATACTTACCCTAATTCCCCTAATAGATAGCAAAAGGGAATATACAGGAAGGGCAAGCCGCCGCGGAGTGGGGGCACCAATTCCTTCAAACACAGGGTACCGACCCACACAAATAGGCAGTTACAGGACAATAGGGAAAATCTAGGGACATTTTAGTGCACAGGGACACTAAGGGTGGGTGGAAAGGTTGGAATTGTTAAAATATGTCTTGTACGCAAAATATCAATAAAAATAATTGAAATCAACACTATGGACCTTGATGGGGTCATCCGGTCTCATGTAAAGTTTTCCCATACACTACATGTAGGTAATGGTGCTGGGAATAAACCCCATAGAGGTCTTTGGCTCTTGATTAACCCTTTTGTTAGGGAAGTCCCAGGTGATCACTTGATCCCTTCTGTATAAACGCCCTGATTTTAGTGGACACCCAGCAGCGAGTGCTCAATCTCTCTACAGCACCTCAATAGTAGTATTACTTTTTAGTCTCTGCGCTGTCCATGGAAATCATGGAGGTGTTGGCTCCTCAAGAGCAGGAGACACCAAGTGTTTGTCTTCTCTACCCTGGATAATAGATGAGAATACACAAAGTTCTCAGATCTCCATAAATTTGGAAATTGTGTGTTTCTAACCTGGTTAATCACATTAAATGGTTATGTAATACAGAGGGTTTGTAACAGTGTAGCAGTGTGCGCAGGATAGACTATTCATCTCATGGAGGATTGCCTGCCACAGCCCCATACACCGATTACTGGCTGCAACTTAGTTCCCATCAATTAAATTGGAGAGTTGCAGTACCCAGGAGTGACCACTACATGATGGAGGGCGCTGTGGTGTCCTTGCTCTGTACATGGTTTATGGCAAATCATCCACCATGGAGCTGTCATTTCTAATAGTTACTGTGTACAAAGTGACAAAATAGAAGATTTGACACCAGACGAGACAATCTTTGCTGCACATAATTTCATAATTTCGGACTCTTCAGAGCAAATCCCTGACCCCAGAGCCCCCAGAGGATTTGCGGGAGCCCCCTAGAAACAGGTTCACAACGAGAAAAGAGGTGACAGAGTGTGAGCAGAGCCGTAATGTCAGCCCCTCCGTGCAGGGTCATACGCCCCCAGGTCACAAGGGTCTAAACTGTTCTTTCCAGGGAATATTTACAAATCTGAATTGTGGTATTATACAAGTTATACAGTCACTTACATGAGGGTCCACGTGCTCAGTGGTGATCTTGTGGAGGCCAGCAGAGCCTGATTTACGCTCTTTTCAGGTTTCAGGGCATCCTCCATAGCATTTGTGCCATTCCCCCATTCATCAGCCTCAGGTTTCTACAAGAGGAGAGAAAAATAAATGTAATGTCAGAAGAACTTCCAGCCCCCAATATAGCAGATTCTCTCCATGGTCACTAATTCTGCCAAATCAGACAAAGTGTTATCTAGATCAGGTTTCCCAGAACCCCAGTCCTCACGGACACTACACATCAGTAGTGATGGGGGATCTTGGACTGTAACGTTCGGGGTTTGTACTGAACACATGGTGAATGTGCACACGACCCCGATCATGACCTTTCCTGGGAATCTCGTGTTACAGTTCGGGTCCAGGGGCTGTAAAAGAAAGTGCATTATTAAAAAACATTATGATCATACTTACAGGTACCGCGACGCGTCCTGCAGACTCTGTCTCCCGCCGCTTCTGCCTCCGATCATTGCTGTGCCGCCCAGTAACCAGCACGGAGCTACAGGACCTTCAGTGACGTCATACCCATGTGACCAGTCATGTGTGAATGTTGTATTACCTCATTGGCTACAGACTGGTCATGTGAGTATGACATCATCAAAGTTCCTTGTGTGCCGTGATGCGAGTGTCGTGTCGCATCACATCACAGCGCACAATCTCCTGACAGCAGCGGGTCAGCGGTGTTTATTTCCATGCAGCTGAGTCGCTCCTGTCCTGAGAGTGGGGAGATGCAATGTGAGACATAAGTGCAATCATCCCCTCACTGTCAGCTCTGCTACATCACTCTGTGCACAGTGATGAAGCAGAGCTGACATTGCTGTCCCTTGTGGACTAAGGATTTTTTTTTAATAAACATGGAGTCTCTAATTTTTTTTTTGTTTTATTTCTCATAAAAATTTTTCTTTCTGTTGTGTTTTTTTTTACTGTTTCCTAGAAATTCATGGTGGCCATGTCTAATTTGGTGTGACACCATTAATTTTGGGCTTAGTACTATCTGAGAATACAAAGCTAGTATTAACCCTTTTATTACCCAGCGTGCCACCGCCATCAGGGCCGCTGGTCGAGTCGGGTAACGCGCCTGGAAATGACGCTAAGAAGCAATGTGCCATTTCCAGGGGCGGCTGCGGGCTGCCGAGAATCTCAGCCCCCGGCTGCCTGGCTTTACCTGACTGGCGATCAAAATACAGCGGGAGCCCGTGCATTTTTTTGATATTATTTTTTTAAATAAAAAAAATTAATGGGCTTCCCTATATTTTGATCGCTAGCCAAGGTAAAGCCAGGCAGATGGGGGTGGGGGTGGCAGCTCGTAGCCGTCCCCTTTATCTGCGCTAAGAATCACAAATAGCGTGGAGCGCTACGTCATTTTTTTAAATGATTTATTTTTACAGTACTGTGATGTCAGGCAATCACAGACCCGACACAGAGAATGGGCGTCTGTGATTGTCTTTTCAGCTGGTCACACCCACTTACCTGGAGGCAGATCAGACAATCCTAAAATCAGAAAAACTGAATACAGTGGTCTCTCAATTTTTGCCAGCGCTGTATATATCTATCTATATCTTTATCTATCTATTTATCTATATATCTATATATGTATATATATATATATATATATATATATATATTGCTCAAAAAATAAAGGGAAGGTTTAGAACAAGGATGTGGTATTTTAGTGTTCTCTTTATTTTTTTGAGCAGTATATACAGGGTGGCCCAAAAGTAGGTGAACAGTATGTCTAGTAGGGTTATCAAACATAGTGTAAAGTGAAACTGACTCAGTTGCCCTTAGCAACCAATCAGATTCCACCTTTCATTTTCCAATGAGACTGTGCAGAAAGAAAAGTGGAATCTGATTGGTTGCTAAGGGCAACTGAGTCAGTTCCACTTTACACCATGTTTGATAACCCAATTACACATACTGTCCACCTACTTTTGGACCACCCTGTGTGTGTGTGTATATATATATATATATATATATATATATATATATATATATATATATATATATATATATATATATATATATATATATATATATATATATATATATATAATGTAGACAATATATAGTTGTATAAAAGTAAATAATTTTAAAAAATGACGTAGCGCCCTGCGGTATTTTTGATTCTGAGCGCATATAATGCAGATGGCTACGGGCTGCCACCCCCATCTGCCTGGCTTTACCTGACTGGTGATCAAAATACGACAGAAGCTCACGCATTTTTTTAAATAATTTAGAAAAAATAAAAAATAATGGGCTTCCTGTATTTGATTGCCAGCTAAGGTAAAGCCAGGCAGATGGGGGTGGCAGGTCATAGCTGACCGCTTTATCTGCACTGAGAATCAAAAATACCGTGGAGCGCTACATCATTTTTTAAAATTATTTATTTATTTTTACACTACTATATCTGTGAGGGACCCAACAGCTAATCACAGACGCTGGTTGGCGTAACCTGGAATCTGCCCATACATTCTAGATGCTAGAATGTATGGACTGGTTTCAGGTTACTCTAGCATCCAATCACAGACGCCCACTCTGTGACAGCGTTTGTGGATTGTTTGTTATTTTAAAGGGAACCAATCATCAGGATTTTTGTATATAAGCTAAAGCCAGTGCAATACTGGCACTATCAGGCAGATTTGCACTGGAGCAGATAATATATTCATAGTTATCCCCTCCCCCTGTTAGAATTAGCATAAGTATTATACAAACGACTCACTTTGTCTGTGGAAGGACCTGTGTGAGGTCATACCCATGTGACCTGTTAACCAGCTTTGGTGGTTGAGGCCCCGCCCCTTCTGGTCACATGGGTATGACCTCACCACAGGTCCTGCTAGACAAAGTGAGTAATTTGTATAATGTTTATGCTAATTCTATCAGAGGGCGGAGATTACTATGAAAATATGATCTGCTCCAGTGCAACTGTCACTCAAGAAGCTGCTCATTTTACAAACTTCACTTTCTTGGATTTTAAAACCTAAACCATCCGAGCTGACCACTAATGGTATGTGGATAAGCAGCCTGATAGTGCCAGTATAGCACTGGCTTTAGGTTACATGTGAAAAATCCTGGTGATTGGTTCCCTTTAACAGTAAAATAAAACAACACAGAGAAAAAATATTTTATTAGAAATAAAACAGAAGACATTTAGGACTCCATCTTTATTACTCAAAAAAACCCTCCGACGTAGTCCAAAGGCAGGCGAACATCTTCAGCTCTGCTACGTAGTCCAGGACTTACAGGACCCTACATGACGTCATAGCCATGTGACCCATCTGGTGTGAATGTTGATACCTCGTGGGTTACAGGACCTTCCGTGACGTCATAGTGTGGCGCCCTTGAGGCTTTCGTCGCCACAGAGGTACTGCACCTCAGCCAGAGGTGTGGTATCCCATCCTGAGTAGGAAGGGGGTCATCTACCGGTTCACAGACAAAACCTGCATACACCAATTGTTAGGTCACACACTGGGTCAGGGTTTAAGGCAGGTACTCCATTAATGCTGAGAAGCAGCGACCAGTATACCTGGTTATGAAGCTTTAAGTTCCATTCACTGGCCTGAATGGGTGGAGCCTGGCAAGAGGGAGTGTAGGAGGAGTCAGTGAGTCAGTAGGAAAAGTGGGCGGAGCTAGTTTTGAGAAGTGAACGGTTGAGGAGAACTGGTTAGGACCAGTTAGGGGGAGTTCAGTCAGTTGAAGGAGTCTGTCAGAGAATTGGAGTTGACAGGAAGATCTAGTCAGGAGGAGACTGGTTTTGGTGGTGAAGACCCTGGAGCCCTGCTAGGCCCAGGTGACACCGACTGAAGGGATTCCAGAGTGCCACGGATGTGCGGGAGGCCTCCGGGGAGTTGTTCCACCAAGAACACCGGGGTGGAGGGATCTGGTCGCAATAACGGGGACGGACCCCAAGCTAAAGAAGAAAAACATTTCCTTTAGCAATCCAACAGCCTGGGAGGTTGCTTCAGGCACCTGAGGCCACAACCTGCCACCCATCACCTGCAATGGAGAGCAATAAAAGGACTGAGGTCAGCCACCCTTTGGACAGGCTCAGTGGCGGCGGCGCAGGACAGTCGAGTGAAGGTCGGCGCTAGTAAGATGACCAGGGAAGGGCACATTGAGGGGTGCACCGGTACTGACCCTTGAACTATCTGGGATCGGCAGAGGCCGACGACAGTGAATCCACGCATACCACGGGTCAGCTGCAGTGTTGGAACGAACAGTAAGTAAAAAAAAACAAAAAAAAAATCTTACTGCAATCCCTGTGTCGTCTGCTTTGTCCTGCACCTCATCAACATCCACCATAGACTATACAAACGGTTGCCCCGGGGTACCCGCTCCACCTGTGGGGAGCAAGAAACACCTCAGCTGCCACAACACCAGCCCTGGAGGTCCCGTCCAGTAGCCGCAGTTCCAAAGTCGCAATCCACAGGTGACGAATCTTTATTAAACTTTATTACCATCTCCCCCAATAACACCATATTAATTGACTCCGCCAGGGTCACGGAGTCGGGGCCCGCCACCGCTGACTACCCTGGACTAGTCCGGCCCGACACCGAGTCACCTAAGGCCCTGGGGCGGGCGAGTCATTTGCCAGGTGACAAGTCATAGCCATGTGACAAGTCTGTAACCCAATGTCTTTAGAAAGCTAAATGAAAATTCAGCTCACCGAGTTGCTGTGATCCTCTGTATGTCTGGATCCGCGCACGGAAGGCTAGGCTGCCAGTCACATGAATAAAGAAGGAAAATCCAGCGCAGTCCTCAAGTGCAATAAAAAAAGTTTTCCCACTTATTTGATAAATCCGTTAAAAATGAAAAATGTACAGAGCGGTCAGCTGGGAAGGTATAGGGGACACAGAGAAGGGACCCCACAGAACTACGCGTTTCGACACATAGTCTTAATCATGATTACACTTTTCATTTTTAACGGATTTATCAAATAAATGGAAAACTTTTTTTATTGCACTTGAGCACTGCGCTGGATTTTCCTTCTTTAGTCTTTAGACCATTCACACCAGACTGGTCACATGGCTATGACGTCATGGAAGGTCCTGTAACCCAGGGGCACAGCAATGATCGGACACGGAAGCAAAAGTAGTAGGGAGACAGAGTCTGCAGGACACGTCGTGGGACCTTTAAGCAGGGCTGTCACTAGGAATTTCAGGGCAAAAGTTCGGGGTCCCCTTGAGGCTCCACCCCAGCTCCGCCTCCACCCCAGCTCCGCCTCCACCCCACGAATCTTCCATAGTCCCACTGCCACTCTTGGAAAAACTTCACTTCTGCACTACAACCTCACCAATCACACAATAACCCTTCACATTGAACACCGTATCACACACGCAGCCATCAGATTTTATTTTGGCCAACAGATTTTTTTAAGCCTGCCACCATGACAAGGTAGACTCTTTTGGCAGGGTCCTACACTAACTTTTTTTTTTTCTTTTTAAATCTAACTTCTTTGATATATATCTATTTTTGGTATATCTATTTTTTTTTTCTTTAAGGGAATGTGTCGCATACAGTTTTTAAACTAATTGAAACCAAATTCTGATAATGCAGACTTGTGGATTTAGACCTAACAACCCCTTCAAAGGGAATCTGTCACCAGGTTTTTAACACCTAATATGAGCGCAGCATAACATAGGGGAAGAGATGCTGATTCCAGCAATTGTCACTTATTGGGCTGCTTAGTATAGTTTTGATAACATCACTGGTTAATCAGCAGGAGATGATCATTACAGGGCTACTCGTCATGCTGCAGGTAGTCCAGCATATTCATGAGCTCTGTATAATTGCTAGATCTGCAGCAGAGAAAACATGGATTTTATTACAATGAAAGCAAACAGCCCAGTAAGTGACACCGCTGGAATCAGGATATCTGTTTCTACTTTATGCTGCTCTCAGATGGTGGAGCAAAAACCTGCTGACAGATTCACTTTAAGGCTCTTTCAGCAGATAGATAGAATCATAGATAGATAGATGGATATGTGGCGCCCTTGTGGCTTCAGTCGCCACAGGGTACTGCACTTCACTTAAGGTGGAGTACTCATCCTGGATCCAGAGGAGGTCGGTACCAATTCCACAACACAAACTCATATACACAACCAGGTTGCCCTCCCCATTGGGGACCAGGCTAGGGTCGGGTCTTAAGCTAGTCACCAAACATGGGGGGCAGCCACCCACTAGTGACAGGGAACCGAGGGAGGAGCAGCCACCAGGGGGAGTTAGGAGCTTACACAACAGTTAGAGTGTTCTCCAGCAGGAGAGAACAGGAGCGGGACCGGTGCGGTTCAGGGTGCAGAGCCTTAGGGTGGAACAGACTTCACGTTGTATCACCAGAATCTGCAGGACAGGGGGATGGCATGTCCCTCTGACCACCACGAGATCCCGGAGCACAGTGCCACATAGGGTCCGGAGTCGTGATTACAGTCAAGCCCCACAGCGGCCCCGCGTCACCTACACACGGGACAGGAGCTAACACTACACAAACCAGGGTCCCCAAAGAGCTTCAGGACATGGGGATCCATCTTTAAAGGTGCAAGAAGGAAGGGCCCATCGACCACCGTACCGGTTCTAACCTCCGACAGATCTGGGATCGGCTGGGGCCCATCACGGCTGGAACCACAGTAGCTGATTCAGCCTTTTGATTTCCGTCGCCCCGCGCTTCGGCGCCAACGGCCACTACTCTCCTCATTATCCTCCCCGGGGCTCCGCTCTACCTGTGAGGAGCAGAACCATCCTTGCTCCAACACCATCCGGCCCGGAGGACAGCGACAGCAGCGGCGGCTAATCCCTGGCCACGTACCACAGGTGGCGTCACAAGACTATCATCCTCATCATTCACCCACCATCATCCAAATCACCTTTTATTGTACACCTTGGGGCCACGAAGCCGGGCAGGGCCACCTGTGACATCCCCCTGACCCGACATCACCGGCCCGGCGACGAGTAACATTTAACCCCTGCCCCGTGGGTGCTACATATAGATGAGAGACGAATAGCCAGAGGGACGGATAGCCAGAGGGACGGATGGACAGAGAGACGGATGGACAGAGGGACGGATAGCCAGAGAGACGGATAGCCAGAAAGACGGATAGATGGTGGGGGATCACAGCAGGTGAGGGATCACAGCAGGTGGGGGGGAATCACAGCATGTGGGTGGGATCACAGCAGGTGGGAGGGGGTCACAGCAGGTGGGGGGTCACAGCAGGTGGGGGGGTCACAGCAGGTAGGGGGTCACAGCAGGTGGGGAGGTCACAGCAGGTGTGGGGGTCACAGCAGGTGGGGAGATCACAGCAGATGGAGGAAGGTGAGAGGTGGGAGAGGGGGCAGCAGATGAGAGAGGGGGGCAGCAGATGAGAAAGGGGGGCAGCAGCTGATGGGGGAGAACGGTGGCAGATGGAGGGGACGCAGCAGATGGGTTCAGTGCTGCTGGATCAGGGGCAGTGACTGCTGCAGCCGGCGGCTGAAGGGTGGGGGCTGGGGCAATGGCGGTGGCTGAAAGGAGACAGTGTCTATAAACTTACCGATCACTCCCCTTACCTTGCACAGATGCCGGAGTGAAGCTGAGGGGAGCGGTCACCGGCCCCAGATCCACAGTGATTGGAGAGATCAGTCACAAGGCCGGTCTCTCCAATCAGAGCTGGAGGCGGGTGAAACTGAGGTCACCCAGCTCCAGCCAATGATCGGTGCTATAGCTGCACTGAAGATGGCTGGATTTTAATGTTTCAACCATTTTCAATGGATGAAACATTACAGTGGCTGTGATTGGCTGAGCGGCGTTCGTCAGCCAATCACAGCCTCCTTAGGTCCGGGGAGGAGACACCACCCCTCCTGAGGTCAGGCAGAGGGTCTCTCCTCCCCGAATCTAAGATATTTGCAGCGATCGCATCTACCCGGGCTCCGGGGCCGCGATCTCGCCATAACGTACTGGGTACGTCATGGGTCCTTAAGTACCAGGGAGCTATGACGTACCCAGTACATCATAGGTCGCTAAGGGGTTAACACGTTTTCAGACTCTAGGGGCCCGCTCCCGCTGGGGGCCCTAGTGCGACTGCAGGTGCTGCACTGCGACATGTCTGCCAGTGCAACGTCCCCGCCCCCTGCCCATGGGGCCCGGTGAGGAGAGGAATGAAAGGGGAGGAGCCCGGGCTGTCAGCCGGGGCCCCCCTCCTGCCTGCTGCTTACCGGGCCCAGTACAGGAGTCCCAGTAGTAATGCCCTGATGGCGGCCCTGCCTGTAAGTATTATAACAATGTTTATTATTAACTATATTCTTTATTTTACAGCCCCGCCCCGCCCCATCCCATAACTGTAAAGTCCAAGTTCGGTCTTTGGACACAAGTTGGTTTTATCTCAGAACCCGAACTCGATCTTTACAAAACGTTTGGGCAAGGCTCTCAAATGCGAACATCGGGAGGTTCGCCCATCACTAGTCTTCTGTCTTCTTTCTTCTCTCTTTTGGAGGTGTCTGCTTTCTATAATGAAGAAAAGATATTTCTATGTAAAGAGTGTGAGGTAGCGTGTCCACTCAATGGTGACTATATTGTAGTTTTGCTGTTCCTACCTATTTTCTTTAAAACCTTTAATGACATATCTACTGTTATTTAATTAATGTTACTCAATGAATATACATTCATGCTTGTCCTTTGCTGCCATATACTGGTCAGACCATTCTGTTCCCCTGGTTCTTTTTAGTCCAGCCTGTGGGAGTGTTTTCAGCCCTACATGTGACCTCACATCCTGACTCCAAGTTACTTTAAATTTAAGTCAGTGGATTGTGAGGAGCATATCTCTGTCCTTTGGGCTTCAGAAAGGAAAAGTTTTTGACCAGTACGAGCTCTAGGACAACCATCACAAGACTACCACAGTTACAGCCACTTGAACCACTGTATTGCTGCACATTTTCATTCATGGATGAAAAAATAAACTATTGTTGCTTCACCTCAGCGTGTGTACATTTGAATCCATCCACCCTGGAGCGCTCTGGTCATGTCTGCCTCACCTAGTGGAAACGAAGGTAAGACTCCTCACACCTCTACCCAACTACCTGCCTTCAATCACCTCTAAGTGGGGAACTACTAGATTTGTATTTGGTTTGCTGGTATTCTGTGTCTTAATCTGACAACTTATTACGGCATTTGGGTTTCTCGTTACTTTGCGAGTTTTTCCCCATTGACTTGCATTTCACAAGCTATTCGGAATGAATACGTACTCATTATGAGTATAGCGAGTACAAATAGTTAGGTACATGCTCAACTCTACTAAAGATGTCAGAATCAGCAAGATTGTGCCAAAGGCTACAACAAGCAATCACCCTCAACCATCCGAAACCTACAACTTCTACAACGAAAGCAGCTCCATCTCTGGGACAGTCCATACAGACCTGGGAAGTGAAGAAACACTGAAGTCTTCACAGGCTACTACTTAAGAGCTTGGTATCACGCAGAAAATGCTAGAGACCACCATAGGTCCCACCACTGCAGAGTCCAATCCACATCTGTATAATGACAAACGGCATGGTACAGGGTGGTCGTAGATCACAGGGTGGACTGAGGGAGGGGTTTTGTTCCCCTGGGGATTGAAAGGTGGTCCGTAGGCTAATTCATTCCTTAATTCTTTTAGAGTTGAAGGCACAAACCTCTTAGATCACAGCACTCACAGGACACATCAGATACTGGGAAAGCTAATAGTTAATTGATATGGCCACCCCTTCTAGTATTATAGCGCTACATCTCCCACCTATCATTTAATTACAAGGCACTTGTCAGCAACACTGTCCTTGTTCTACCCAAGGTAGAAAGGTAGAGCATAAGGTCTTATGATATCATCTTCTGACATTGATTTTCTTTGGGGGTGGACAGGAGAGGGTTGGGGGTTGTTTTATACCATTCATTATGTAGTCAAAATGAGGTGTTAAACTCATTTCGGTGGTCAGTATGACTGTAACGACACCAAACATATATAGAGTTTCACTACTTTTCAAAAATAAAAATTGTAAAAAAAAATATTATTTTGTGTGATATATTTTGTGCAACTTAGCAGTGTCAGGAGTGTTGCATCCCTCTGTAAGAAATGTAACAATTTGTGACTTTTCAGAGTCAGCTAATATCATTTTTGGTCCATTTTGCCTGAGGAACACAAGCTGCCTAATATTTCTGCACATCTTGATAAAAGGCCGTTGTATCCTTAAGGGTGCTTTACACACTGCGACATCGCTAACGATATATCGTCGGGGTCACGTCGTTAGTGATGCACATCCGGCGTCGGTAGCGGCATCGCAGCGTGACACCAAGGAGCGACGATCAACGATCGCAAAAACGGTGATTGTTGACACGTCGCTCCTTTCCTTAATATCGCTGCTGCCACAGGTACAATGTTGTTTGTCGTTCCTGCGGCAGCACACATCGCTATGTGTGACACCACAGGAACGACGAACATCTCCTTACCTGCGTCCACCGGCAATGAGGAAAGAAGGAGGTGGGCGGGATGTTACGTCCCGCTCATCTCCGCCCCTACACTTCTATTGGCCGGCCGCTTAGCGACGCCGCAGTGACGTCGCTATGACGCCGAACGCACCTCCCCCTTGAGGGAGCGATTGTTCGGCGGTCACAGTGACGTCGCTGACAAGGTATGTGCGTGTGACGCTGCCGTAGCGATAATGTTCGCCTACGGCAGCGAGCACCAAGTGTCGCACAAACGACGGGGGCGGGTGCTATCGCACTCGACATCGCTAGCTATCACTAGCGATATCGCAGCGTGTAAAGCACCCTTTAGGCTGCACCCCCTCATCCCACAAATGCACATCACCTGATCTGGCTCATCCAATCAGCATTCAAGTTTATCTCTGGCAGAAATGATACACACCTAGTGCAGCGAGCTTTCGGTGGCCAGTAGCATTAAGCTTGGCTGTGGCCCTCTAATAAGTCAGTAGATTTTTGTCAGTGTGAACTTCAAGATGCTCTCAATTAAGGTTGTCATGCAATTTGTTCACCACAGCCCAATCCTTGACGGATGTAGTAGACCAGTCGCAAGACGCCATTATGCTACTGGTATAAGACTGCTCCAACATTCTGAAAACAAGCATCCACCTGAAGTACATATGGTTTGTTGGGGTCAACATAGGCCAACACTAGTGCCTGTGTCAATCAGGAATTAAGTTTCTCAAATGCCTCATCACACATTTGTCTTAATTTCTTTCTGAATCAATGATTTACCTTGAAGTAGGCCTTCTTTCCAGGCTTTTTTCTTGGAGTAAGTTGTCCCACAGGAAGGAACATAGCCCTGGGTGAGAGCATTTGAAGGTTTCATAATTTTGGAATACTGTGACACAAATCTTCTGTAATACCTGCAGAGTCTTATAAAGGATCTGAGCTCTCTCAGTTTGGTGGGTTTCGGTCATTTATCTTCAGCCTTCACTTTGGCTGTGTCAGTAGATATCCCTACAGTTGACAATGTGTCCAATATACTTCACATATCTCTTGCAAATCCAGCACTTATCAAGGGATAGTTTTAGACCAGATTCTTCTAGCCAGTCCATCACTTTGAATAACCTCTGGTTGTGCTCTTCCAAGATGTATACAAATACAATCAGGTCATCCAGGTAGACCGAGACCTTTTCATGCACCATTTTCATGCACCTCTGGAAAGTAGCTGTGGCATCAGTGGCTTCATCAATTCTAGGCTCTGTCTACTTCTAATAGTCGGGGACTGTACACTCAGAGTGTGATAATCCACACCCATCCTGGTGTTCCCATTTTTCTTCCAAGCAACCACAACAGGAGATGTGTATGGGCTGTAGGTGTGGCCCCCCTGAGGCTCTGGTTGCCACAGGTTACTGCGACTCAATTAAGGTGCAGTATCTATCTCAGGTAAGGAGGGGGTTAATCACCGGTGTTCCACATTCACACATTACATACAGCTTAGGAGCTTTCACATAGAGTGGGTTCGCTCAGGGTAGGCAGGGGGGTGGTCATAACGGTCATGGGACTTCGCGGTCACTGAAGCCAGCCACTTGGGGGGCGGGTTCCACCTGGGGGTTGAAATAGGTGCAACACACTCACATCAGCACAGCAGACTCTAGCGGACCCATCAGGACCATTCTTCTGTCAAGAAGGACCATTCTTCTTGGACTTTACTGGACCCGGGGCTTGGAGAGGGAGCTCAGCCAGGGTACCTAACCGCTGAGGGGGACACCCTAGAAATAGGAAACTTGCTCCTTCCTTCTCTCAAACCACCAGTGGTGACCCCTTACCGGATCTGGGATTGACTGGAGCCCATCACAGCAGTGACCAGTGTGACCGGGCTGGCAGCTGAAGTTGTGAGTAAACTACACCCTGAACCTGCAGAGACTGTGTTGGCTCGTCATTACCGGTGTCACCGCCCAGCGCTTAGGCGCCAACGGCCATTATCACCCTCATGATCCACCCAGGGCCTGCTCCGCCTGTGTGGAGTGACACCATCCCAGCTTCCCTAACACCTGCACCGGCGAGGAAGCCGGCAGTGGAGGCTACTCGTGGCCGCATAACACAGGTGGCGTCACAACAAACGTTTCCCAATACCCCGCTTTCCCCACCATTTACTGTACGCCTTGGGGCAACGGAACCGGACAAGGCCACCCCGTGACAATGCCACATATCCATCTATCCATCTACCCCTGCCCCGTGGGTGCTACATATAGATGAGAGACGAATAGCCAGAGGGACGGATAGCCAGAGGGACGGATGGACAGAGAGACAGATGGACAGAGGGACGGATAGCCAGAGAGACGGATAGCCAGAGAGACGGATAGCCAGAGAGACGGATAGATGGTGGGGGATCAAAGCAGGTGGGGGATCACAGCAGGTGGGGGGGGAATCACAGCATGTGGGTGGGATCACAGCAGGTGGGAGGGGGTCACAGCAGGTGGGGGGGTCACAGCAGGTGGGGAGGTCACAGCAGGTGGGGGGTCACAGCAGGTGGGGGGTCACAGCAGGTGGGGGGGTCACAGCAGGTAGGGGGTCACAGCAGGTGGGGAGGTCACAGCAGGTGTGGGGGTCACAGCAGGTGGGGAGATCACAGCAGATGGAGGAAGGTGAGAGGTGGGAGAGGGGGCAGCAGATGAGAAAGGGGGGACAGCAGATGAGGAAGGGGGGCAGCAGCTGATGGGGGAGAGTGGTGGCAGATGGAGGGGACGCAGCAGATGGGTTCAGTGCTGCTGGATCAGGGGCAGTGACTGCTGCAGCCGGCGGCTGAAGGGTGGGGGCTGGGGCAATGGCGGTGGCTGAAAGGAGGCAGTGTCTATAAACTTACCGATCACTCCCCTTACCTTGCACAGATGCCGGAGTGAAGCTGAGGGGAGCGGTCACCGGCCCCAGATCCACAGTGATTGGAGAGATCAGTCACAAGGCCGGTCTCTCCAATCAGAGCTGGAGGCGGGTGAAACTGAGGTCACCCAGCTCCAGCCAATGATCGGTGCTATAGCTGCACTGAAGATGGCTGGATTTTAATGTTTCAACCATTTTCAATGGATGAAACATTACAGTGGCTGTGATTGGCTGACGAATGCCGCTCAGCCAATCACAGCCTCCTTAGGTCCGGGGAGGAGACACCACCCCTCCTGAGGTCAGGCAGAGGGTCTCTCCTCCCCGAATCTAAGATATTTGCAGCGATCGCATCTACCCGGGCTCCGGGGCCGCGATCTCGCCATAACGTACTGCGTACGTCATGGGTCCTTAAGTACCAGGGAGCTATGACGTACCCAGTACGTCATAGGTCGCTAAGGGGTTAACACGTTTTCAGACTCTAGGGGCCCGCTCCCGCTGGGGGCCCTTGTGCGACTGCAGGTGCTGCACCGCGACATGTCTGCCAGTGCAACGTCCCCGCCCCCTGCCCATGGGGCCCGGTGAGAAGAGGAATGAAAGGGGAGGAGCCGGGGCTGTCAGCCGGGCCCCCCCTCCTGCCTGCTGCTCACCGGGCCCAGTACAGGAGTCCCAGTAGTAATGCCCTGATGGTGGCCCTGCCTGTAAGTATAATAACAATGTTTATTATTAACTATATTCTTTATTTTACAGCCCCGCCCCGCCCCATCCCATAACTGTAAAGTCCAAGTTCGGTCTTTGGACGCAAGTTGTTGTTATCTCAGAACCCGAACTCGATCTTTACAAAACATTTGGGCAAGGCTCTCAAATGCGAACATTGGGAGGTTCGCCCATCACTAGTCTTCTGTCTTCTTTCTTCTCTCTTTTGGAGGTGTCTGCTTTCTATAATGAAGAAAAGATATTTCTATGTAAAGAGTGTGAGGTAGCGTGTCCACTCAATGGTGACTATATTGTAGTTTTGCTGTTCCTACCTATTTTCTTTAAAACCTTTAATGACATATCTACTGTTATTTAATTAATGTTACTCAATGAATATACGTTCATGCTTGTCCTTTGCTGCCATATACTGGTCAGACCATTCTGTTCCCCTGGTTCTTTTTAGTCCAGCCTGTGGGAGTGTTTTCAGCCCTACATGTGACCTCACATCCTGACTCCAAGTTACTTTAAATTTAAGTCAGTGGATCGTGAGGAGCATATCTCTGTCCTTTGGGCTTCAGAAAGGAAAAGTTTTTGACCAGTACGAGCTCTAGGACAACCATCACAAGACTACCACAGTTACAGCCACTTGAACCACTGTATTGCTGCACGTTTTCATTCATGGATGAAAAAATAAACTATTGTTGCTTCACCTCAGCGTGTGTACATTTGAATCCATCCACCCTGGAGCGCTCTGGTCATGTCTGCCTCACCTAGTGGAAACGAAGGTAAGACTCCTCACACCTCTACCCAACTACCTGCCTTCAATCGCCTCTAAGTGGGGAACTACTAGATTTGTATTTGGTTTGCTGGTATTCTGTGTCTGAAACTGACAACTTATTACGGCATTTGGGTTTCTCGTTACTTTGCGAGTTTTTCCCCATTGACTTGCATTTCACAAGCTATTCGGAATGAATACGCGAGTATTAGACAGTACTCATTATGAGTATAGCGAGTACAAATAGTTAGGTACATGCTCAACTCTACTAAAGATGTCTGAGAATCAGCAAGATTGTGCCAAAGGCTACAACAAGCAATCACCCTCAACCATCCGAAACCTACAACTTCTACAACGAAAGCAGCTCCGTCTTTGGGACAGTCCATACAGACCTGGGAAGTGAAGAAACACTGAAGTCTTCACAGGCTACTACTTAAGAGCTTGGTATCACGCAGAAAATGCTAGAGACCACCATAGGTCCCACCACTGCAGAGTCCAATCCACATCTGTATAATGATAAACGGCATGGTACAGGGTGGTCGTAGATCACAGGGTGGACTGAGGGATGGGTTTTGTTCCCCTGGGGATTGAAAGGTGGTCCGTAGGCTAATTCATTCCTTAATTCTTTTAGAGTTGAAGGCACAAACCTCTTAGATCACAGCACTCACAGGACACATCAGATACTGGGAAAGCTAATAGTTAATTGATATGGCCACCCCTTCTAGTATTATAGCGCTACATCTCCCACCTATCATTTAATTACAAGGCACTTGTCAGCAACACTGTCCTTGTTCTACCCAAGGTAGAAAGGTAGAGCATAAGGTCTTATGATATCATCTTCTGACATTGATTTTCTTTGGGGGTGGACAGGAGAGGGTTGGGGGTTGTTTTATACCATTCATTATGTAGTCAAAATGAGGTGTTAAACTCATTTCGGTGGTCAGTATGACTGTAATGACAACAAACATATATAGAGTTTCACTACTTTTCAAAAATAAAAATTGTAAAAATAAATATTATTTTGTGTGATATATTTTGTGCAACTTAGCAGTGTCAGGAGTGTTGCATCCCTCTGTAAGAAATGTAACAATTTGTGACTTTTCAGAGTCAGCTAATATCATTTTTGGTCCATTTTGCCTGAAGAACACAAGCTGCCTAATATTTCTATACATCTTGATAAAGGCCGTTGTATCCTTAATAGAGATGAGCGAACCGGTCGCGGTTCGGCTCGAGGTCGGTTCGCCGAACGGGGGTCCCGTTCGAGTTCGGTTCGTCGAACGTTCGACGAACCGAACTCGAACCAATAGGCTATAATGGGAGGCAATCACAAACACATAAAAATGCATTATAAATGTACACAAACAGTTAATAAACATTGCCATAACACTTACCGGTCCCTGCGATCCCTCCTGCACTCTGTCTCCTGCCGCTATTCCATCCGATGATCGCTGAATCCTCCCGGTGACTGGCACTGCAGCAGTGATGCAGGACCTATCGTGACGTCAAAATAGCCATGTGACCAGTCACGTGGCTATTATCTCATTGGCTACAGACTGGTCACATGACTATGACGAGTCATGTAGGACCTGCGAGTGCATCTCTCCGGTACACGGTGCACATATGTGTATCGCCGTGTACCGGCGACATGCTCTACCACACGGTCGACTCCCCGTTCCGTTAGGGACCAGCTGACACAGCCGGTCATTAACGGAGGTTGCCATAGCAACGCAGTTAGCGGTGACGTCACCGCTAACCGCGGCTCCGAGAGCACCGTTGCTATGGTAACGCGTCTGTCAGCGTCTGAGAGCAGGGAGCCAGCGCTAAGCGGTGTGCGCTGCTCCCTGCTCTGTGCACATGTAGCAGAGTACACATCGGGTAATTAACCCGATGTGTGCTGTAACTAGGAGAGCAAGGAGCCAGCGCTCAGTGTGTGCTGCTCCCTGCTCTCTGCACGTGTAGCTGCGTGCGCTGGTAACCAAGGTAAATATCGGGTTGGTTACCCGATATTTACCTTAGTTACCAAGCGCAGCATCTTCCACGCGGCGCTGGGGGCTGGTCACTGGTTGCTGGTGAGCTCACCAGCAACTCGTGTAGCCACGCTCCAGCGATCCCTGCCAGGTCAGGTTGCTGGTGGGATCGCTGGAGCGTCGCAGTGTGACATCTCACCAGCAACCTCCTAGCAACTTACCAGCGATACCTATCATTGCTGGGATCGCTGGTAAGTTGCTATTAGGCAAGGTTACGTGTGCAGGGAGGCCGACACTTCCCCGCTCGGCCCCGCCCCCTCCCGCACTCCGCACATGTATGTACACACACACCTGTCCCCAGCCATGCAGACAAGCACTGCCACTGACACCCTCGTCTGGCCCCGCCCCCTGCTCGGCTCCGCCCCCTCCCGCACTTTGCATGTGCACACACATACATACATACATGCACATACATACATACATGCACATACACACACTCACTCACACATACACTCACCTGTCCCCAGCCATGCAGACCGCAGCACTTCTACTGACATCCTCAGCGCCTGGCCCCGCCCCCCGCTCGGCTCCGCCCCCTCCCGCACTTTGCATGTGCACACACATACATACATACATGCACATACATACATACATGCACATACACACACTCACTCACAGATACACTCACCTGTCCCCAGCCATGCAGACCGCAGCACTTCTACTGACATCCTCAGCGCCTGGCCCCGCCCCCCGCTCGGCTCCGCCCCCTCCCGCACTTTGCATGTGCACACACATACATACATACATGCACATACATACATACATGCACATACACACACTCACTCACACATACACTCACCTGTCCCCAGCCATGCAGACCGCAGCACTTCTACTGACATCCTCAGCGTCTGGCCCCGCCCCCCGCTCGGCTCCGCCCCCTCCCGCACTTTGCATGTGCACACACATACATACATACATGCACATACATACATACATGCACATACACACACTCACTCACAGATACACTCACCTGTCCCCAGCCATGCAGACCGCAGCACTTCTACTGACATCCTCAGCGCCTGGCCCCGCCCCCCGCTCGGCTCCGCCCCCTCCCGCACTTTGCATGTGCACACACATACATACATACATGCACATACATACATACATGCACATACACACACTCACTCACAGATACACTCACCTGTCCCCAGCCATGCAGACCGCAGCACTTCTACTGACATCCTCAGCGTCTGGCCCCGCCCCCCGCTCGGCTCCGCCCCCTCCCGCACTTTGCATGTGCACACACATACATACATACATGCACATACATACATACATGCACATACACACACTCACTCACAGATACACTCACCTGTCCCCAGCCATGCAGACCGCAGCACTTCTACTGACATCCTCAGCGCCTGGCCCCGCCCCCCGCTCGGCTCCGCCCCCTCCCGCACTTTGCATGTGCACACACATACATACATACATGCACATACACACACTCACTCACTCACAGATACACTCACCTGTCCCCAGCCATGCAGACCGCAGCACTTCCACTGACATCCTCAGCGCCTGGCCCCGCCCCCCGCTCGGCTCCGCCCCCTCCCGCATTCAGCATGTGTATACACACACACACACACACACTCACCTGTCCTGCAGTCACTGCGGCACTGACGTCCTCAGTGCCACGGCCCCGCTCGGCTCCTCCCCTCCCCCCCGAACTCCGCCCCCCGCACACAACGGAATCCGACAAAGAATTCTGTTCTTTGTCATCCGTTGTACAGCGTTGAACAGCGCATCAGTCACATGCGTCAAGCGACGCATGTGACTGATACAAATCAACGGAAATGTGAACTTAGCCTTAGGGTACTTTCACACTTGCGTTATTTTCCTTCCGTTACAATCCGCCCTTTTGGGAAACAGCGGAATCCGTTAACGGATTCCGCTGTTTCCCATAGACTTGTATGGGTGACGGATTGTACCAAAAGGAGCTGCGTTGCTTCCGCTGGGCGACGCTCCGTTGCTTCCGCCCAGCGGGAGCAACGCAGCATGTAACGTTATTTTGAGCAGCGGAATCCTCTGGATTTCACTGCGCATGCTCTTTTTTTTTTTTTTTTTTTTTTTTTTTTTTAAATCAAACTTTATTTTGGCTCGCGGTGGCCGAACGTTCAGCTGAGCGCCCGGCTGCCGGCAAGCGACAGCGCTCAGCTGAATGACCGGCCACCAGCATGCCCGGCCGCCGGCAAGTCACAGCGCTCAGCTGAGCGCCCGCCCGCCGGCATGCCCGGGCGCCGGCAAGTGACAGCGATCAGCTGATCACCCGGCGGCCGGCTGCAGGGAGCGATCAGCTGATCACCCGGCGGCCGGCTGCAGGGAGCGATCAGCTGATCACCCGGCGGCCGGCTGCAGGGAGCGATCAGCTGATCACCCGGCGGCCGGCTGCAGGGAGCGATCAGCTGATCACCCGGCGGCCGGCTGCAGGGAGCGATCAGCTGATCACCCGGCGGCCGGCTGCAGGGAGCGATCAGCTGATCACCCGGCGGCCGGCTGCAGGGAGCGATCAGCTGATCACCCGGCGGCCGGCTGCAGGGAGCGATCAGCTGATCACCCGGCGGCCGGCTGCAGGGAGCGATCAGCTGATCACCCGGCGGCCGGGAGCGATCAGCTGATCACCCGGCGGCCGGCTACAGGGAGCGATCAGCTGATCACCCGGCGGCCGGCTGCAGGGAGCGATCAGCTGATCACCCGGCGGCCGGCTACTGGGAGCAATCAGCTGATCACCCAGCGGCCGGCTGCAGGGAACGATCAGCTGATCGTTCACTATAGTCTGCCGCTGGTAAAACCGGGAAAAAAAAAAAAAAAAATCAAAACGAATTGCGTTGTTTTGCAGCATCCGTTGCATCCGTTGTGTCACTATATGCAACACATCCGTTGCATCCGTTACACAACGCAATGCAACGGATACCGTTCAACGCAAGTGTGAAAGTAGCCTTAGTGTGACGGGGCCTTTACCGCTGTTACCGCTGACAGCCAGCACTGATCTGCACGCTGCACGCTGCTTCCCGTTTGTAGTGATGATTGTAGTGAGGATGAGGTTCCCCAGCCCCAAATGATGAGCTGGGTAAACTCATCCTCACTACAATCGTCACTACTACTACACTAGAAAGAAAGAAGACAGAAGAGCAGGATCGTGGAGGGCTGACAGGGGGTAATAAAGATGGAGTCTCTAATGTGTCTGTGTATTTATTTCTATTAAAGTATTTTTTCTCTGTGTGGTGTTTTTTTTTAACCCTTTATTGGAGATTCTTAATGGCCGGGTCAAACGTGCCTGACATTAAGAATCTCTGGCTTAATACTGGCTAGTAAAACAAAGCCAGTATTAACTCATGATTACCCAACAAGCCACCCGGCTCCAGGGCTGTTGGAAGAGTTGGATACAGCTCCAGATGATGGCGCTTCTATGAGAGCGCCATTTTCTGGGACAGCTGCGGACTGAAATTCGCAGCAGAGGCGCCCAGAAACCTCGGGCTAACCTGTGCTGCGGATTCCAATCCCCAGCTGCCTAGTTGTACCTGGCTGGACACAAAAATGGGGCGAAGCCCACGTCATTTGTTTTTTAATTATTTCATGAAATAAGTGAAATAATTAAAAAAAACGGGCTTCCCTATATTTTTGGTTCCCAGCCGGGTACAAATAGGCAACTGGGGGTTGGAGGCAGCCCGTGGCTGCCTGCTGTACCTGGCTAGCATACAAAAATATGGCGAAGCCCACGTCATTTTTTTGGTGGGAAAAAAAATTCTGCATACAGTCCTGGATGGAGTATGCTGAGCCTTGTAGTTCTGCAGATGCTGTCTGCTCTTCTCCATACAGACAGACAGCAGCTGCAGAACTACAAGGCTCAGCATACTCCATCCAGGACTGTATGCAGAAGTTTTTTGCCCCCTGAAAAAATTATGTGGGCTTCGCCATATTTTTGTATGCTAGCCAGGTACAGCAGGCAGGTACGGCTGCCCCCAACCCCCAGTTGCCTATTTGTACCCGGCTGGGAACCAAAAATAAAGGGAAGCCCTTTTTTTATTATTTCATGAATTTCATGAAATAATTAGAAAACAAATGATGTAGGCTTCGCCCCATTTTTGTGTCCAGCCAGGTACAACTAGGCAGCTGGGGATTGGAATCCGCAGCACAGGTTGGCCTGAGATTTCTGGGCACCACTGCTGCGAATTGCAGTCTGCAGCCGCCTCAGAAAATGGCATTTTCATAGAAGCGCCATCTTCTGGCGCTGTATCCAACTCTTCCAGCACCTGCCTGCTATACCTGGCTAGCATACAAAAATATGGCGAAGCTCACGTCCTTTTTTTTGTAGTTTTTTGGCAAAAAAAATAAAAAATGCTTCCCTGGATTTTCCATTGCCAGTGAAGGTAACATCAAGCAGTGGGGGTTAGCAGCCAGTAGCTGCTTGGATTACCCTTACCTAGCAATACAAAAAATGCAGCGGGAGCCCATATATATTTTTTTTAATTATTTATTTAAATAACTAAAAATAAAATGGGCTTCCCTGTATTTTGATTGCTGGACATCACAGTGCTGTAAAAATAAATCTTTAAAAAAAATGACGTAGCGCTCCGCGGTATTTTTGATTCTCAGCGCAGATAAAGCAGACAGCTATGGGTTGCCACCCCAGTCTGCCTGCCGATACCTTGGTTGGCAATCAAAATACAGGGAAGCCCATTAATTTTTTCTATTTAAAAAATAGTTAAAAAAAAAATGACATTGGGTCCCCCCATTTTTGATAGCCAGCTAGGGTAAAGCAGACGGCTGTAGCCTGAAAACCACAGCTGGCAGCTTTACCGTGGTTGGGGATCCAATGTGGAGGTCCCCTCAGGCTCTTTTTTATAATTATTTTATAAATATTAATAATTACACAATAAAAGTAGGGTCTCCCCCAAATTGGATCACCAGCCAAGGTAAAGCGGACAGCTGTGGTCTGGTATTCTCAGGGTGGGAAGGTCCATAGTTATTGGGCCTTCACAGCCTAAAAATAGCAGGCCGCAGGCACCCCAGACGTGGCGCATCCACTAGATGCGCCAATCCTGGCGCTTCACCCCAGCTCATCCCGTGCCCTGGTGCAGTGGCAAACGGGGTAATAAATCGGGTTGATACTAGCTGTAAAGTCACCTGAGATCAAGCCCAGCAGTTTGTGATGTCATGGCGTCTATTAGATACCCAACATCATAAACTGTCAGTACTAACAAAAAAAAAAAATCGACAAAAGAAATTTATTTGAAAAAACAGTCCCCAAAACATTTCCTCTTTCACCAATTTATTGTAAGAAAAAAAATAAAGGGGTCCCACGACGACTCTGGACCGTCTAGAATATGGGGGGGAGACACTCAGGGAACGTATCCCCCATTTTCTAGGAGTGCGGACCCTTCATGTGAGGAGTGTGGGTGCAATGAATCTGCACTCACTCTCCCCGGGTCCACAGCAGCAGAGTCCATGTCGTAATAGTTGCTACCAAAGCTGCAATGCCCTGCTCATGAGGTAAGGGCATGCCTAATCAGGAGAACTACTGTAGAGGAAGCTCTGCTCACTGGTATATAGGTGCTCAGAGGTAATAATAGATAAAATTAGTGAGTAACCTCGGCACTCTAAATCTCCCAGACTAAGTCAGTAAGTCCCAATGGATAGTAATGCAAAATCACTCTTTATTGGTCCGTATTAAGAAAAAAAAATTTTCATAAGCATATATGTTTTTGTCCAAAACAAGTTACAAATGACGTTTCGGCCTGAGCCTTCGTCAGATTGGACTTATCTGCATGTAATCATGAAAAATGACAATAATCAGTATCACATAAGAGTGAGAGAACAATAACATAAACTCGAACAATGTAGAGGTACAATTGGGATGCAGCAAAAAAATTGCAACACAGCAAGAAATGAAACACATGATACAAATGTCATAATACAGTACAAGGACAATATAGTAATGACAAATATGGGGTCAGAGTAGACTTAGACAGCTCTGGTACGAAAAAGATGTCAATCATAAAGTAACATGTGCAGTAGGTGTAGAGCTACAGTATGCATGGCAGAGCTAATGGGTAGACCGACCATAGAAAAAGAACGGAGAAAAAGTGGAGAAAAAATGGAGAAAAAGTGGAGAAAAAGTGGAGGAAAAATTGGAGAAAAAGTGGAGAAAAAGTGGAGAAAAAGTGGAGAAAAAAGTGGAGAAAAAGTGGAGAAAAAGTGGAGGAAAAAGTGGAGGAAAAAGTGGAGAATAAGTGGAGAATAAGTGGAGAATAAGTGGAGAATAAGTGGAGAATAAGTGGAGAATAAGTGGAGAATAAGTGGAGAATAAGTGGAGAATAAGTGGAGAATAAGTGGAGAAAAAAGTGGAGAAAAAAGTGGAGAAAAAGTGGAGGAAAAAGTGGAGAAAAAAGTGGAGAAAAAAGTGGAGAAAAAGTGGAGGAAAAAGTGGAGAAAAAGTGGAGAAAAAGTGGAGAAAAAGTGGAGAAAAAAGTGGAGAAAAAGTGGAGAAAAAGTGGAGAAAAAGTGGAGAAAAAGTGGAGAATAAGTGGAGAATAAGTGGAGAATAAGTGGAGAAAAAAATGGAGAAAAAGTGGAGAAAAAGTGGAGAAAAAGTGGAGAAAAAGGTGGAGAAAAAAGTGGAGAAAAAGTGGAGGAAAAAGTGGAGAAAAAGTGGAGAAAAAGTGGAGAAAAAGTGGAGAAAAAGTGGAGAAAAAGTGGAGAAAAAAGTGGAGAAAAAGTGGAGAAAAAGTGGAGAAAAAGTGGAGAATAAGTGGAGAATAAGTGGAGAATAAGTGGAGAAAAAAATGGAGAAAAAGTGGAGAAAAAGTGGAGTAAAAGTGGAGAAAAAGTGGAGAATAAGTGGAGAATAAGTGGAGAATAAGTGGAGAATAAGTGGAGAATAAGTGGAGAAAAAAATGGAGAAAAAGTGGAGAAAAAGTGGAGAAAAAGTGGAGAAAAAGTGGAGTAAAAGTGGAGAAAAAGTGGAGAATAAGTGGAGAATAAGTGGAGAATAAGTGGAGAATAAGTGGAGAAAAAATGGAGAATAAGTGGAGAAAAAATGGAGAAAAAGTGGAGAAAAAGTGGAGCACCCTTTGGTGCCTTTCATGTGGCACTAAGGGGTGCTTAGCTTTGTATTTAGCCAGAAAATGAAAAAAAAAAAAAAATGACATAGGGTTCCCCCTAGTTTTGTAGTCAGCTAGGGTAAAGCAGACGGCTGCAGCCTGCAGACCACAGCTGGCAACCTCACCTTGGCTGGTAATCCAAAACTGAGGGCACCCCACGCTGTTATTTTAAATTAAATAAATAATTAAAAAAAAAAAAACACGTAGGGGTCCCCCAAAATTGGATCACCAGCCAAGGTAAAGCAGACAGCTGGGGCCTGATATTCTCAGACTAGGGAGGTCCATGGTTATTGGACTCTCCCCAGCCTAAAAATAGCAGGCCGCAGCCGCCCCAGAAGTGGCGCATCCATTAGATGCGCCAATCCTGGTGCTTCGCCCCAGCTCATCCCGCGCCCTGGTGCGGTGGCAAACGGGGTAATATATGGGGTTAATACCAGATGTGTAATGTCACCTGGCATCAAGCCCTGGGGTTGGTGAGGTCAGGCGTCTATCAGATACCCGACATCACCAACCCAGTCAGTAATAAAAAAAAATAGACGACAAACACATTTTTATTTGAAAAAACACTCCCCAAAACATTCCCTCTTTAACCAATTTATTAGAATGAAAAACAAATCCAGGTCTGGTGTAATCCAAGGGGTTGCCATGACGATCCACACTGTCCCAGTCAATGAAGAGCAGGTTGTTCCCCATTGGCTGGGAGAGCAGTGCAGTGACCTGAGCTAACATCAATGGGTCAGCCCAGGTCACTGCAGGGGATGACAAGTGCTGCTGTCAGCGAGGTACATTACCTGTGCTGATCTCCAGCACACTGACAGCCCCTGTCACTGAGGTCAATGACCGCCGCCTTCACACCAAGTCTCGCGAGAGGCCCGTGACGTCACCGCTAGTCAGTCTCGGGTCGGAAGCGAGAGGTGATGTGACAAGCGGCGGCCATGGAGGACAGTGACAGCGCTGAGGTCGGGATGGCGGGACTTCATCACCGCAGGCAGGGCCGGCTCCAGGTTTTTGTGGGCCCCGGGCGGAAGACTCCCAGTGGGCCCCATAAACACGCAGACACACACACATACACAGATACATACACGTACATATACATATTTAAAGACAAACTCACAAAAATACATATAAACAGACAAATCTATACAGTCATATACACTGACATACATAGATACACATCATACATGCATACATACAGAGACACACACTGCTATGCTGCATACATACATACATACAGACAGACACACACATACTGCTCTGCTGCATACATACATATAGACAGACACACACACTGCTCTGCTACATACATACATACAGACAGACACACACATACTGCTCTGCTGCATACATACATACAGACACACACACACACACTGCTCTGCTGCATACATACATACAGACAGACACGCACACTGCTCTGCTGCATACATACATACAGACAGACACACACACTGCTCTGCTGCATACATACATACAGACACACACACACACACACTGCTCTGCTGCATACATACAGACAGACACACACACACACTGCTCTGCTGCATACATACATACAGACAGACACACACACTGCTCTGCTACATACATACATATAGACAGACACACACATACTGCTCTGCTGCATACATACAGACAGACACACACACACACTGCTCTGCTGCATACATACATACAGACAGACACGCATACTGCTCTGCTGCATACATACATGCATACATACATACACGCATACTGCTCTGCTGCATACATACAGACACGCATACTGCTCTGCTGCATACATACATGCATACATACATACACGCATACTGCTCTGCTGCATACAGACAGACACGCATATTGCTCTGCTGCATATATATATATACATACATACAGACACGCATACTGCTCTGCTGCATACATACATACATACATACAGACACGCATACTGCTCTGCTGCATACATACAGACAGACACGCATATTGCTCTGCTGCATATATATATATATACATACAGACACGCATACTACTCTGCTACATATATACATACATACATACAGACACGCATACTGCTCTGCTGCATACATACATGCATACATACAGACACGCATACTGCTCTGCTGCATACATACATGCATACATACAGACACGTATACTGCTCTGCTGCATACATACATGCATACATACAGACAGACACGCATATTGCTCTGCTGCATATATATATACATACATACAGACACGCATACTGCTCTGCTGCATATATACATGCATACATACAGACACGCATACTGCTCTGCTGCATATATACATACATATAAACACGCATACTGCTCTGCTGCATATATACATACATATAGACACGCATACTGCTCTGCTGCATATATACATACATATAGTCACGCATACTGCTCTGCTGCATATATACATACATATAGACACGCATACTGCTCTGCTGCATATATACATGCATACATATAGACACGCATACTGCTCTGCTGCATATATACATACATATAGACACGCATACTGCTCTGCTGCATATATACATACATATAGACACGCATACTGCTCTGCTGCATATATACATACATATAGACACGCATACTGCTCTGCTGCATATATACATACATATAGACACGCATACTGCTCTGCTGCATATATACATACATATAGACACGCATACTGCTCTGCTGCATATATACATACATATAGACACGCATACTGCTCTGCTGCATATATACATACATATAGACACGCATACTGCTCTGCTGCATATATACATACATATAGACACGCATATTGCTCTGCTGCATATATACATACATATAGACACGCATACTGCTCTGCTGCATATATACATACATATAGACACGCATACTGCTCTGCTGCATATATACATACATATAGTCACGCATACTGCTCTGCTGCATATATACATACATACAAACACACACCTTGCTCTGCTGCATATATACATACATATAGACACGCATACTGCTCTGCTGCATATATACATACATATAGACACGCATACTGCTCTGCTGCATATATACATACATATAGACACGCATACTGCTCTGCTGCATATATACATACATATAGACACGCATACTGCTCTGCTGCATATATACATACATATAGACACGCATACTGCTCTGCTGCATATATACATACATATAGTCACGCATACTGCTCTGCTGCATATATACATACATACAAACACACACCTTGCTCTGCTGCATATATACATACATATAGACACGCATACTGCTCTGCTGCATATATACATACATATAGACACGCATACTGCTCTGCTGCATATATACATACATATAGACACGCATACTGCTCTGCTGCATATATACATACATATAGACACGCATACTGCTCTGCTGCATATATACATACATATAGACACGCATATTGCTCTGCTGCATATATACATACATATAGACACGCATATTGCTCTGCTGCATATATACATACATATAGTCACGCATACTGCTCTGCTGCATATATACATACATATAGACACGCATACTGCTCTGCTGCATATATACATACATACAGACACGCATACTGCTCTGCTGCATATATACATACATACATACAGACACGCATACTGCTCTGCTGCATATATACATACATATAGACACGCATACTGCTCTGCTGCATATATACATACATATAGACACGCATACTGCTCTGCTGCATATATACATACATACAAACACACACCTTGCTCTGCAGGGCCCACACACGCGGCTCCGGGGGTCACACACACGGCTCTGCGCGTCCCACACACGCGGCTCCGGGGGCCACACACACGGCTCTGCGCGTCCCACACACGCGGCTCCGGGGGTCACACACACGGCTCTGCGGGGCCCACACACGCGGCTCCGGGGGTCACACACACGGCTCTGCGGGGCCCACACACGCGGCTCCGGGGGTCACACACACGGCTCTGCGCGTCCCACACACGCGGCTCCGGGGGCCACACACACGGCTCTGCGCGTCCCACACACGCGGCTCCGGGGGCCACACACACGGCTCTGCGCGTCCCACACACGCGGCTCCGGGGGCCACACACACGGCTCTGCGCGTCCCACACACGCGGCTCCGGGGGCCACACACACGGCTCTGCGGGGCCCACACACGCGGCTCCGGGGGTCACACACACGGCTCTGCGGGGCCCACACACGCGGCTCCGGGGGCCACACACACGGCTCTGCGTGTCCCACACACGCGGCTCCGGGGGCCACACACACGGCTCTGTGGGGCCCACACACGCGGCTCCGGGGGCCACACACACGGCTCTGCGGGGCCCACACACGCGGCTCCGGGGGTCACACACACGGCTCTGCGGGGCCCACACACGCGGCTCCGGGGGCCACACACACGGCTCTGCGGGGCCCACACACGCACGGGGGGACAGGGAGGGGCGGGGAGGGAGTGATGTCCCACATACTGATCAGGTCACGGTGCAGATGGGGCCCACACAGCGCCGGAGGGAAGCGATGTGCTGGGGGTCGCTGGCTGGCACTGTGACTCCTTCATCTGTGCGACCGAGCAGGACGCCGGGCGGTAGCTCCGCCCACAGATGATGCTCAATGAAGGAGAACACACCCTTAAAGGGCCGGCAGCCACAGTTTCCAGTGCCAAGGACTGCTGCCTCCGGACCGACCGCAGGTAAGCCGAGCGGGACCGTGTGTGTGTGTGTGTGTGTGTGTGTGTGTGTGTGTGTGTGTGTGTGTGTGTGTGTGTGTGTGTGTATGTATGTATGTGTACATGCCGCGGGCAGGAGGGGGCGGAGCGAGCTGAGCGGGGAAGTGTCGGCTTCCTGCACGTAACTAGGATAAACATCGGGTTACTAACCAAAGCGCTTTGCTTGGATACCCGATGTTTATCTTGGTTACCAGCTTGTGGCAGGCTGCCAGCGATGGCTCCTGCACACTGTAGCTGTAAAAAGCCCTGCTTTTTGCTGCTAGAACCGTTCTCGAACGTTTCTAGAACTATCGAGCTTTTGAAAAAAGCTCGAGTTCTAGTTCGATCTAGAACATGGCCCAAAATCACTCGAACCTCGAACTGGAGAACCTCGAACCACGAACCGCGCTCAACTCTAATCCTTAAGGGTGCTTTACACGCTGTGACATCGCTAACGATATATCGTCGGGGTCATGTCGTTAGTGACGCACATCCGGCGCCGGTAGCGACATCGCAGCGTGTGACACCAAGGAGCGACGATCAACGATCGCAAAAACGGTGATCGTTGACACGTCGCTCCTTTCCTTAATATCACTGCTGCCACAGGTACGATGTTGTTCGTCGTTCCTGCGGCAGCACACATCGCTATGTGTGAAACCACAGGAACGACGAACATCTCCTTACCTGCGGCCACCGGCAATGAGGAAGGAAGGAGGTGGGCGGGATGTTACGTCCCGCTCATCTCCGCCCCTCCGCTTCTATTGGCCGGCCGCTTAGCGACGCCGCAGTGATGTCGCTATGACGCCGAACGCATCTCCCCCTTGAGGGAGCGATTGTTCGGTGGTCACAGCGACGTCGCTGACAAGGTATGTGCAGGTGACGCTGCCGTAGCGATAATGTTCGCTACGGCAGCGAGCACCAAATGTCGCACAAACGACGGGGGCGGGTGCTATTGCGCTCGACATCGCTAGCTATCACTAGCGATGTCGCAGCGTGTAAAGCACTCTTTAGACTGCACCCCCTCATCCCACAAATGCACATCACCTGATCTGGTTCATCCAATCAGCATTCAAGTTTATCTCTGGCAGAAATGATACACACCTAGTGCAGCGAGCTTTCGGTGGCCAGTAGCATTAAGCTTGGCTGTGGCCCTCTAATAAGTCAGTAGATTTTTGTCAGTGTGAACTTCAAGATGCTCTCAATTAAGGTTGTCATGCAGTTTGTTCACCACAGCCCAATCCTTGACGGATGTAGTAGACCAGTCGCAAGACGCCATTATGCTGCTGGTATAAGACTGCTCCAACATTTTGAAAACAAGCATCCACCTGAAGTACATATGGTTTGTTGGGGTCCACATAGGTCAACACTAGTGCCTGTGTCAATCAGGAATTAAGTTTCTCAAATGCCTCATCACACATTTGTCTTAAATACTTTCTGAATCAATGATTTACCTTGAAGTAGGCCTTCTTTCCAGGCATCTTTCTTGGAGTAAGTTGTCCCACAGGAAGGAACATAGCCCTGGGGAGAGCATTTGAAGGTTTCATAATTTTGGAATACTGTGACACAAATCTTCTGTAATACCTGCAGAGTCTTATAAAGGATCTGAGCTCTCTCAGTTTGGTGGGTTTCGGTCATTTATCTTCAGCCTTCACTTTGGCTGTGTCAGTAGATATCCCTACAGTTGACAATGTGTCCAATATACTTCACATATCTCTGGCAAATCCAGCACTTATCAAGGGATAGTTTTAGACCAGATTCTTCTAGCCAGTCCATCACTTTGAATAACCTCTGGTTGTGCTCTTCCAAGATGTATACAAATACAATCAGGTCATCCAGTTAGACCGAGACCTTTTCATGCACCATTTTCATGCACCTCTGGAAAGTAGCTGTGGCATCAGTGGCTTCATCAATTCTAGGCTCTGTCTACTTCTAATAGTCGGGGACTGTACACTCAGAGTGTGATAATCCAAACCAATCCTGGTATTCCCATTTTTCTTCCAAGCAACCACAACAGGAGATGTGTATGGGCTGTAGGTGTGGCCCCCCTGAGGCTCTGGTTGCCACAGGTTACTGCGACTCAATTAAGGTGCAGTATCTATCTCATGTAAGGAGGGGGTTAATCACCGGTGTTCCACATTCACACATTACATACATTTTAGGAGCTTTCACATAGGGTGGGTTCGCTCAGGGTAGGCAGAGGGGTGGTCATAACGGTCATGGGACTTCCCGGTCACAGAAGCCAGCCACTTGGGGGGCGGGTTCCACCTGGGGGTTGAAATAGGTGCAACACACTCACATCAGCACAGCAGACTCTAGCGGACCCATCAGGACCATTCTTCTGTCAAGAAGGACCATTCTTCTTGGACTTTACTGGGCCCGGGGCTTGGAGAGGGAGCTCAGCCAGGGTACCTAACCGCTGAGGGGGACACCCTAGAAATAGGAAACTTGCTCCTTCCTTCTCTCAAAACACCAGTGGTGACCCCTTACCGGATCTGGGATTGACTGGAGCCCATCACGGCAGTGACCAATGTGACCGGGCTGGCAGCTGAAGTTGTGAGTAAACTACACCCTGAACCTGCAGAGACTGTGTTGGCTCGTCATTACCGGCGTCACCGCCCAGCGCTTAGGCGCCAACGGCCATTATCACCCTCATCATCCACCCAGGGCCTGCTCCGCCTGTGGGGAGTGACTCCATCCCGGCTTCCCTAACACCTGCACCGGCAAGGAACCCGGCAGTGGCGGTTACTCATGGCCGCATAACACAGGTGGCGTCACAACAAACGTTTCCCAATACCCCGCTTCCCCCACCATTTACTGTACGCCTCGGGGCAACGGAACCGGACAAGGCCACCCCGTGACAATGACTGACCCGACCCGAAACGGCTTGGCAACGAGTAGGTTAACCACCTTCCCCGTGGGGCGCTACATAGGACTTTATAATGACTCATGTGTCCAATAAACCCAGAAAGTGCCTTATGACATCTTCTATGTCTGCAACAGCAATTAGCGATGGGCGAGCGAGCTCGGCACTGGTCGGTACTCAATCAAGCATCGAGTTGCTCAAGACGCTCGGGCGCCATGCTTGAGTTCCCACCTGCACGTTTTGCGGCTTTTATTCAGCCGCTAAACATAAGGGGATTGCCTGCCAATCACAGTAAATCTATAGCCATGTTGGCTATTGGCATTACTGTGATTGGCTGGCTGCATAGCCTCATCGAGTCTATATAAGACCCAGAAATGCCATGTTTGATGCCCTCTAACCAGAAATAGTGTAGGGAGAGGTTCTGCTTGAGAAGGGACAGTTTGTTACAGCATGACAGTAACTGCTGGTGCGACAGAAAACCAGGGCTTAGTGAAAGCTATTCTATTCTCTAATACTGTTGTTAACTCCATACATAATTTAAAATGCTCAAGGCATATGGTACGGGACATGGAAGTGGACGTTCGACTGATGGGCCTGCTGCGGGAGCACAATAAATGCACTTATTATCTAGACCAGGGGTCCCAAAGTTGGCTGGGTATACGGGCCGAATATACAAAAAAAATTATTTGAGGGGCTGCATTCTTTGCAGGACAAAGTGACATTTTTAGTGATACCATATTTTTTTTCTATACACCTTTAGAGCCCATTTTTTTAACATTTTTTGCTCATTTATAATAACAACTGTGCACTTTTTATTTGTTTATACATTTGCTTCTCAATAAATTAGAATATCATCAAAAAGTTAATTTATTTCAGCAATTCAATACAAAAAGGGAAACGCATTACAAACAGAGTGATCTATTTCAAGTGTTTATTTCTGTTAATGTTGATGATTATGGCTTATAGCCAATGAAAGCCCAAAAATCATTATCTCAGAAAATTAGAATAATATATAAGACCTAGTGAAAAAAATGATTTTAAACTCAGAAATGTTGGCCTACTGAAACGTATGTACAGTAAATGCACTCAATACTTGGTCAGGGCTCCTTTTGCATGAATTACTGCATCAATGTAGTGTGGCAAGGAGGCGATCAACCTGTGGTCTGAGATGTTATAGAAGCCCAGGTTGCTTTGATAGCAGCCTTCAGCTCGTCTACATTGTTGGGTCTGATGTCTCTCATCTTCCTCTTGACATTATCTCATAGATTCTCTATGGGGTTTAGGTCAGGCGAATTTGATGGCCAATTAAGCACAGCGATTCTGTGGTTATTAAACCAGTTATTACTACCTTTGGCAGTGTGGACAGGTGCCAAGTCCTGCTGGAAAAGGAAATTTCCATCTCCAAAAAGCTTGTCGGCAGAGGGAAACATGAAGTGCTCTAAAATTTCCTGGTAGACGGGTGCGTTGACTTTGTTCTTGATAAAACACAGTGCACCTACACCAGCAGATGCCATGGCTCCCCAAACCATCACTGATTGTGGAAACTTCACACTAGACCTCAAGCAGCTTGGATTGTGGCCTCTCCACTCTTCATCCAGTCTCTGGGACCTTGATTTCCAAATGAAATGCCAAATTTACTTTCATCTGAAAACAACATCTTGGACCACTGAGCAACAGTCCAGTTCTTTTTCTCCTTGACCTAGGTAATATGCTTTTGGCATTGTCTATTGGTCATGAGTGGCTTGACACAAGGAAGAGCAGCTTGTAATTACATGACTAAGTATAAAAATTGCATATGAATGATTGGTCACATGACCATGACTACTCAGACCGCTTTGGGGGAGGAAGTGGAATGCAGAAATGGAGTTTTTCCAGAGTGGACAGTGGGACTGTGAAAGGTTTGATGTGTGGAGTCGGAGGCGGGGCTGGAGTGGAGCCTGGGCGGAATCTCAAGGGGGCCCAAAATTTTTGCCAGTATGGCGACTGAAATTGCTGGTGGCGGCCCTGCCCTCAGGTTCATACCAGGATTTATTCCTAAAGTAAATTCGGCCAACAACATCAATCACCAAGTTGTGCTACTGGTCCTATTTCCTAGTCCTGAAAGTGAAGAGCTATAGCAATTTAATTTGCTAAATGTCATAAGAATCTTTTATATCTTCAGAGATCCAAGGCTTTCAGACAGAAAGAAAATCTGTTTGTTTAGTTTAGAGATTCAAAGCAAAAAAATAAAACCAGCAAAAGCAATTTGGCAGGATGGATCAGAGATTTAATCTGTGAAACATACTGTATCAACTAAATCAGTCAGATCTAAAGCTACCAGTCAGAGCTCACTCCACCAGGGCAACGTCCCCATCTTGAGCAGAATTAGCATGTGTTTCATTAGAACATATCTGCAGAGACACCACTTGGTTGTATATGTCTACCTTTGAGAAGCTTTATAAGTTAGCCCTCTCTGTTAGGCCTCTTTCACACGTACGTGCCTTCGGTATATGTTTGGCAGTTCTCTCATGTACCGGAGACACGCACACACGTAGACCTATGAATTCCTATGGATTTAGACACACGTAAGTATTTTGGCACGGAACATGTGTCCGTTCCGTACTTACGTGTGTCCGTGCGCTCCACACGCCGACATGTCCGTTTTCTCTCCGGCATCATGGGTGTCACACGGAACGCAAACGTGTCACACGTAACACACACGGACCACACGGATGTGTTCCGTGTGACACGCACTGGAGAGAAGACATGTGTCTGTGATAAAAACAAAACATTACTCACCTTCTCCAGACCTCCTGTCTCTGCCGCTGCTGTCACTTGCTTCCGACCGCCGCTCATTATACTTATTGAATATTCACATCACTGCGGCCGGACGCAGCAGCAGCGGGGAGTCTGCAGGACCGGAGACCGAAGATCAGCACCACGGACAGCTACGCCAGGGACAGGTGAGTATAAAGTTCCCCTTCTCCATGTGTTATCACGGAGAACACACGTAGCCCATAAACACGGGTCACGGAGGGCAAAACGCACCTTTGACACGTCTGTGAAAAACATGCATGGTTTTTAACGGACGTGTGAAAGAGGCCTTACAAAAGATTCAGCAATTGACAAAAGAGTGCTAGAGCAGGCAGTCGGTTCCTGTAACCCCCTCCTAATTTTGTTTATTGCTTTTCAAATCCCATTATGTACTGCCATAGAACGTCCAGGAAAGTCTAAAATGTACTCATCTGAAATTTTAATAGTCCATAGGATGCACAGTTTGCCTCCTGTTTATTAATTAAAAGGGTTGTCTGGTCTAAACTCAAAAGTCTGCAGTCACCTCTATGTGACTGTAGGCTTATGCATCGTCATATCACATGCACCACATCACAGGCTTGTGGATTTAGACAGGACACCACCATTAAATATCTTATTGCTGCAGGACAATACATGGTGTGATTTCTTCTTACTCTCTTTATTGCAATGAAGAGGATATTAACATATCTTCTGTTCTGACCAGGGGAAAAGTATTAGCCTCTAATGCGCTGCCTACAGACTTTAGCAAATAAATATTTCAGGTGAGTAAATTTTAAACTATTATCATAAACGGAATGTAGCAAAAATATAAAAGTCAAAGCAGACTAGAAAAAAATGTTTCAATATCTCGTTTTCCTTTAAAATATAAATGATACATAATTATCGAAAAAAGATACTAAATTTTAAATAATTGCTCAGTAGTAACACCACTTGTTGGCACTTCACTTATTATCCATATATATATATTTTTTTTCTTTTGAATTATTTAAGTCTCATTTTTTAGTTTCCATGATGACAAATCAACTTTGATTCCATCGAGATCACATAGACCACAAATACAGCCCCCTCGTTTTGAATGATGTATGATTAGTGATGGGTGGACTCGAAGATACCAGGGCTCGGCGGGTCCAACCGAGTTAAAAAGAAAAACCCGGTTCGGGCCTAGAATTGATCCCAGATATCTGGCCAGATGCCAGTCCCCTTTTAAGTCTATGGGGACCCGAATCAGGAGCTTAAAGATGGTGGTAGAAAAAATAGGGGGATTAGAGCAGGCACTTTATAGTTACCAGTTGCCGTATGGCAAGTGAAAGCAAGGATTAAGAATTAAAATATAACTTTTAATATCGTTAATTTAAAATACAATATAATAAAGTGCAGTGCAGTGCATGAAAATAATAACCAGAAAGATCTCACCCAGTATTTCTCCTGATGAGATCAAATTCCACCGGATTGTCCAAGGCAGAAGCAGGTCATACCAGACCCTGGAGAGGGGGGGGGGTTGTACAGTATTCAAATTCCCTGCCCCTGTCGTGCCCCTGCAACAATTGCTTCCGCCCTTACAAGGGCAGCACCCAAGTCAGGAATGCTAGCCCACATAAAAAATACACCCACCCTCTTTTTTATGTGGGCTAGCATTCCTGACTTGGGTGCTGCCCTTGTAAGGGCAGAAGCAATTGTTGCAGGGGCATGACAGGGGCAGGGAATTTGAATACTGTACAACCCCCCCCCCTCTCCAGGGTCTGGCATGACCTGCTTCTGCCTTGGACAATCCGGTGGAATTTGATCTCATCAGGAGAAATACTGGGTGAGATCTTTCTGGTTATTATTTTCATGCACTGCACTGCACTTTATTATATTGTATTTTAAATTAACGATATTAAAAGTTATATTTTAATTCTTAATCCTTGCTTTCACTTGCACTTTAATTAAGGATTTGGGCTGTACTGCTTTGCCATTGCGGCAGGATTGCTTTCTACCAGTTGCCGTATGGCTCTAATGCTACTTCCGGGGTCTCTCATTATCCTTCATACATATGCACTGCTTCCCCTGCTCACCAGCAGTCTCCACGTCTGATTGGTTGCAGTCATTCGCGCCCCCACTCTCTATGACAGCTTGTCTGCCTGCTTTCAATCAGAGACGCTGTGTCTGTATCTCTTTTGCTGTAAAAATAAATAAATAAATTGGCTTAGGGTCCTCCCCATATTATGATACCCAGCACAGATAAAGCATACAGCTACAGGCTACAGCCTCAGCCGTGCGATTATTTTGGCTGTGTATCAAAACAAGAGGGACTGCATGCAGCTTTTATTATTATTATTATTATAAATAATAATTTTAATAAAAACGCGTGTGGTGCCCCCCAATTTTGATTCCTGGCCATGATAAAGCTGACAGTCGGGGGCTGGTATTCTCAGGCTGGAGAAACCCATTGGTATTGGGCCTCCCCAGCCTAAAAATAGCAGCCTGCAGCTGCTCAGAATTATCGCATCCGTCAGATGCGAAAATCCTGGAAATTTAATCTACTCATCTCGATTACCATAGTGCAATGGCAATCGGGGTAATAAGGAGTTAATAACAGCGAAGTAAAAAGAAATAACCACAAACACCGAAAAAATCCTTCATTTGAAATAAAATACAAAAACACTCAATCTTTCACCCCTTTATTAACTCCCAAAACACCTAGGTCTTACGTAATCCAGACAAGGCTCTACAATGATTTCGGGTCTGCTACATCTGAAGTGACAGCGTGCGAGCATAGAATATGACCGCCTGCGTTGAGCTTCATACTGAGAATGAGCCACAGTGATGAGCAGGGATATCATTCAGGTTATTTGTGGTCACAGCTGGAGGTTCCCATGGTCCTCCACCTGTGATCACAGGTAACCTGACCTCAGGTGACCTCATTGAACTGAATGACCTCCCCTATTACCCGGGTGGCCCGATCCAGATCATTATAGAGAGTTCCCTGAGAATTCCGGGCCTGGGGTCGGTGCTCGGGTTCTTTTTGAACCCACACAGATCCGAACTTCTACATCACTAAGTACTTAACCTTTGCTTAGATAATCCATCCACCTTACAGATATGGCATGATGCTGAATAGACAGCATGATTATTGCACAAATGTGTCTTTCTCTGGCCACAATAAAAGGCCACTATAAAATGTGCTGTTTTATCACACAGCACAATGCCACAGATGTCGCATATTTTGACGAAGCGTGCAACTGGCATGCTGACTGCAGGAATGTTCACTAGAGCTGTTGCCCATGAACTGAAGGTTCATTTCTCTACCATAAGCTGGCTCCAAAGGTGAGAATTTCAGGGAATTTGGCGATACATCCAACTGGCCTTACAAGCTCAGACCAGAGGTTAACCACACTAGCCCAAGACCTCCACATCCATCATCTTCACCTCCAAGATCATCTCCATGCTTGTCATCCTCATTGTGGTCTCCACTTGACTGCAGTTCATCATCATAACAGACTTGAGTGGCAAATGGTCACATTTGATGGTGTCTGGCACGTCGGAGAAGTGTTATCTTCACGGATGATTCCCAGTTTTCACTGTAAAGTAAAGATGGCAGACTGGCAAATGGTGGTCACACAAGATACTGACTATTTTTTTGACCAACCTGCCTCAATACTGTAAAATGGCACATTTTAAAGTGTACTTTTATTGTGGCCAGCCTAAGGCACACCTTTGCAATAATCATGCTGTCTATTCAGTGTTTTAATATTCCACATCTGAGAGGTGGATGGATTATCTTGGCAGAGAAGAAGTGCTATCACAGATTTAAGGCCCTGTCACACACATAGATAAATCTGCGGCAGATCTGTGGTTGCAGTGAAATTGTGGACAATCAGTGCCAGGTTTGTGGCTGTGTACAAATGGAACAATATGTCCATGATTTCACAGCAACCACAGATCTGCCAAAGATTTATCTCTGTGTGTGACGGGGCCTTTAGACAAATTTATGAATAGTATTTGAGAGAAAAAGGCCTTCTGTGTACATGTGAAAAAGAGGGTGCTTTACACGCTGCGACATCGCTCGCACATAGGTCGTCTTTATAGCGCCGGTCACATGCGCGATCTCGGCAAATCGCATCTGCGATCTAGCGTGTCACTTCACTAACGAGATCGTTAGCGATGTTGCAGCGTGTAAAGCACCCTTTAGATCTTAGGCTTCAGCTATTGAAAAATGGGAGCAAAAACAAAAGTGATACGTTTATATTGTCCTGTATATTTTCATGAATTTAGTCTCTGTCTCTGGATATTATTAGGCACATGTAGTAAATTCCAGGAAGTTGTAGTCTGAATACTCAACTTAAAGCTTGAGTTTTCCTGATAACTTAATCTCTAAGCTGCTTTTTTGTATTGTGATTGTCATGTTTACTTGCTTTAAATAGACATGCTAACCTTTAATGGCAGTTTGCCCTAGTTTGTGAATATACTAAGGGTGCATAATTTATGTTTAATCTTTCTTTATTAAAGTAAACAAGACAATTTACAGGAAAAAAAAAGTAAGATTCAAATAAGTGCTTAGTACGTGTCAACTTACAGAGAAAAATATAAGCCACGTCCTAACTAATACATCCTCTCTTACTAACTACCATAAGGCACGCATAGGACATGTAACAATATTTGATAATATGAACAGTCTCCTTCCAAAGGAGAAATACGCCTCAACCAAAATGAGGCCACTGCCAAAAAAAAATTAGAAGATTTACCTAGAACCAGAAAGAAAAGAAAGTAGTAAGAGGGAAAGATAGGGAAAAGAAAAGGAGGGGGGGGAGGGGGAGAAGAGCAGCAGTAAGAAAGGGAGGGAAGGCATGGTAGAGGTTACTTCCCCAGTACTCGGGCCGCTACATTGGACTGACGTAACACATGTTACCAATAAGGTTCTGAAATGGTAGGGAATCAAGAGCCAGGGTCCAGGGTGTCTAGATCCTAAGGAATTTATCCACTGAGTCATTGGTCTCTGCCGTGAGGGACTCCATCCTGTGAATGATGGCCATCTCCGCAAACCAGTGGCGTAGCTAGGGTTTCAGCTCAGGGGGGGCAAAACATCTGAGTGGGCCCCTTACCAGGTAATCATGATAACTACGGTGGAGGAGACTAATCGTGGGTATAGTGGACCTCGGCAGATGACACTGATGTTACCGCTATATGGTGACTATATAGTGGTAGATATCGGTGCTGCAGCACATGCAAGAGGTCACAGTGCAGTTATAGATGGTGACTTACAGCTGACGTTCTTTCGGATGGAGTTATTCACCTTTTCTGTGTTTTCCATCTGCCCAGACCAACATGACGACTTCTTCCAGCCACAAGTCATCTACAGAAATTACAACAAAGACATATTTGACTCCTCACACTTCCGGCACCGAACCCCATCTAATCCCAACCTGCACAAACTCCTCATCCTGCCGTCACCCCAATACTGAGCCACTGCTGCCGTGTGTGTCCCTATTACTGCACCTGCTGTGTGGCACAAAAACCATGCTCCTCTTACTGCCACACATAGTAATGCCACCACTGTGCCTCCACATAATAATGCCACCACTGTGCCCCCACAAAATAATGCCACCACTGTGCCTCCACATAATAATGCCACCACTGTGCCCCCACATAATAAAGCCACCACTGTGCCTCCACATAATGCCACCACTGTGCCCTCACATAATAATGCCACCACTGTGCCCCCCACATATTAATGCCACCACTGTGTCCCCCACATATTAATGCCACCACTGTGCCCCCCTCATATTAATGCCACCACTGTGCCTCCCACATATTAATGCCACAACTGTGCCCCCCACATATTAATGCCACCACTGTGCCCCCACATAATAATGCCACCACTGTGCCTCCACATAATAATGTCACCACTGTGCCCCCCACATATTAATGCCACCACTGTGCCCCCCACATATTAATGCCACCACTGTTCCCCCGACATTTTAATGCCACCACTGTGCCCCCCACATATTAATGCCACCACTGTGCCCCCCACATATTAATGCCACCACTGTGCTCTTTACATGGTAAAATGCCTCATTTGTGCCCTCTAAATGGTCACATTTCCCCCTAGAAAATATTAATGACCTGTGTAAGTGCCCTAGAAAGGTGCCCACATATTGTTCCTAGAAAGTAATAGAGCCCCCAGTGTGCCTTTCACGGTCACAATACCCTGACTGCCCCTATAACAATAAGGGTTCCTAAGTGTCCACTTAACATTTAATAATGTCCCTCCCATGTACAGTTCGTCTATACACAGTATGAAGCCCTTATACCTCCCCTATACACAGTATGATGTTCCCATGGCTCCCCTATACACAGTAAGATGCCTCTACCCCTTCCCTATACATAATATACCTCTACACCTCCCCTATACACAGTATGATGGGCCTACAGCTCCTTACAGACACCTGCGTACAGCCGTATACACATACACACACCTGCGTACAGCCGTATACACATAGACACCCCTGCGTACAGCCGTATACACATAGACACCTGCGTACAGCCGTATACACATACAGACATCTGCGTACAGCCGTATACACATACAGACACCTGCGTACAGCCGTACACACATACAGACACCTGCGTACAGCCGTACACACATACAGACACCTGCGTACAGCCGTACACACATACAGACACCTGCGTACAGCCGTACACACATACAGACACCTGCGTACAGCCGTACACACATACAGACACCTACGTACAGCCGTATACACACAGACATCTGCGTACAGCCGTATACACATACAGACACCTGCATACAGCCGTATACACATACAGACATCTGCGTACAGCCGTATACACATACAGACACCTGCGTACAACCGTATACACATACAGACACCTGCATAAAGCCATATACACACACATATATACAGACACATACACAGATATAGTCACATAGAAGTGTATACATATTTGAAAACATTCACATACAAATAATCATACACAAAAGACAGACACAATCCTATACACACAGACACATACTGGAGGTGCTTTTTACTTTTGATGATTGGGGGACACTTCTCTCTCGTGCAGCCACAGACTTGATTCATGCCATGGTAAATCCCTCTAAACTAAAGGACCTGTGGTGATGTCATGCCCATGTGATCAGAAGGGGCGGGGCCTCAGCAACGCAGGTGATGACAGAAAGAAACTCCAGGTGTCCTGGAGTTCTTTATGATAGAAGCGGGGACCGAGGTAAGATGGAGGGTGCAGGGGGGCGCAGGGGGAGAGGGGGGGGAGAAGCCTACATGATTATAGTGGACGGGAGGAAACATGGCCACGCCCACTAACAAAGCCGGTCACGCCCACTACCCAGTCAGCTTCTAATCACTGGGATGCAGCCACAACACTGGATGGAGGCAGCGCGCGCTGCATGACGTCATTATAACGCACGTGGCCGCACACTGCGCATGCCAGCGGCCGGGTCTCCTGTACTATGCGGCGGTCAGCACTGTCTGCGCCTGTCAGTGTGGCCGGCCACATCATAGTACAAGAGACACGGTCGCGCGCAATTCACTCTGCGCGGCCATGTGTGTTATAATGACATTATGCAGCAGGCGGCCCGCAGTCGGCCCTCAACAATAGCTGGGAGAGCAGGCTGGGGGGCAAATGCCTCCCCCCCGCTTGGCGCTGAGGGATGACGTCACCACGCCGGGACTTTGTGTCCTGTGTGTGCTCTGTCATCCGCAGCAGCGCAGGGAGATCATGTCTCCTCCGCACTGCCGCAGAGGTTAACTATATCGGCGCGCTGTGCACGCCGATATAGTTAATGGTATTGCAGCTCCGGGTGGGCCCCCTCTGAGCACAGGGCCCAGGGCGGCGGCACCCTCTGCCCCCCCACTAGCTACGCTACTGCCGCAAACCACTCCCTCACAGATGGCACCCCAGTCGATCTCCAGTATCTCGGGATCACCATGCGTGCCGCTGTAAGACGAATCTCAGGAGGCCCATTTTCTGTGATTTAAGTGATCCTGGGAGGATTGAAAGCAATGCCATTTGAGGGGAACCCAGCAACTGCTCTCCGCTAATTATAGAGTATGCCTTGAACACGGACTTCCAGAAAGGCTTTATCAATGGGCAGTCCCACCAGATATGCAGCATTGTCCCCTTCTCCCTTCCACACCTCCAGCAGCTATCTGAAACCCCAGGAAATATTGTGTGTAGAGTATCTGGGCACCTGTACCAACGGGTCAGAATCTTATAAAGGGTGCATAATTTAATGTCTCATAGCTGTAGAAAAAAAAGACATGGACCGCATATCCAAATATTTATTATACATTGAACTACTGCAGCTAAGCAAAAATTACAAAAATTAACTGAACACAAGGTTTTTAGTTAACAGTATGGTCACAATGAGTAAGCTCACTGCAATGTCACGGCAAACCTGAGTGTTTCTACACTCTTAGGCCAGTGTCAGATGTCTGTATTTAATCAGGTATAAGCCACACGCATTGTTATGGTCATACGTGTGTCACGCGTATGTGACATCTGTGTCTGCATACGTGTGACACGTACCGGAGAAAACACGGGTCTTTGAAATAAAATAATTTTCTATATTTACCTGTATCCAGTGCTGTTTTCTTCGGCTCCGCTGCTTCCCGCTTCTGACCGCCACTCATTATTTTCATTGTTTATTCACTGCACTGAGGAGCTGGAAGGCAAAGCATTGCGGGGACAGCGCCGAGGACAGCCTCGCGGGGACAGTATTCAGCAAGCAGTGTGTGTGCAGTGACGTCCAGGAGGTCATTGGAGTTCCCAATGAACTCTGATGATATCCTGATGACACCCCTGCAACATCCGCGCTACAGTGTCAGGTGTCAGGATGGTGACTTCACGGGATCATCAGTGTTCATTGGGAACTCTGATGACCTCCTGGACGTCACTGCATACACATTGCTTGCTGAATACTCACCTGTCTCTGCGATGCTGTCCTCGGCGGTGCAATCCCCAATGCTGTCCCCGTGATGCTCTGGCTTCCAGCTCCTCAGTGCACTGAATAATCAATGAAAATATTGAGCGGGGGTCAGAAGCAGGAGACAGCAGAGCCAAAGAAAACTGGATACAGGTGAATATAGAATATATTTTTATTACAAAGATCCGTGTTTTCTCCGGTACGTGTCACACTGATGTCACACGGATCATATCACTGTGCGATCCATGTGACACCTGTGCTGCTGGAGAAAAAACGAACATGTCTCCATGGGTGCAAGCAGGGCCACGAGGGATCACACGTACCTGAAACACTGAAGTCTGAATCCGGCCTTAGGTGTAGCACTGTGCTAGTGCTAAAGTGCCTCCCTCAGGTCTTTTATGACCTTTTGGGGGCACAATTTGTGCAACAAATGAAAAATAAGACAACATATTACCACTACATAGTGAACAAATACAACCATATACAATGGAGAAATACCACCACTCTGTGACTAAACCACATACCCTAATCCACTCCGCCTTGACTGCTGCAATTATCTATTAATTGGTCTCACTCTAAATAGACGCTCTCCTCTACAGACCATCTTTAATGCAGCAGCCAGAGTCACCTATCTGGCTAACTCTGTGCCAGTCATTGCACTGGCTGCCCATATATCATTGGATCCAATTCAAATTGCTTGTTCTCATGCACAAAGGTCTCCACAGTGCGGGACCCCCCTACATCTCCACCCTCCTCTCTGTCTATCACCCTAATCATTCTTTACGCTCTGCAAACGACCTTCAACTAACAACCACACTAAGCTGAACCTTGCACTCCCGGCTCCAAGACTTCTCCCAAGCTGCACCAATCCTTTGGAATCCTCTACCCCAAGAAATTAGGACAAACCACAACTTACTCAGCTTCAGACGTTTATTTCTGTTAATGTTGATGAATATGGATACAGCCAATGAAAACCCAAAAGTCATTATCTAAAAAAAATTAGAAAAATTACCACAAAACACATGCAAAGGCTTCCTAAGTGTTTAAAAAAAATGTTTTCTAGTCTTAAGGCTGCAATTCACATGCTTAATGTTGCATGTTTACTGAACATTGTTTCAGCTCAGGTTTTTGGTGTTTTTTGTCTGTTATCTTGCTTTGTTGAAAGTTGGGGGCGCAGCCCTCCTAATACTGAGATTGAACAACTAATTGCGTCTCACTTTGCTGTGTATTTAATCTGGGACACAGCTGACCACTTGCCACCATTCATATTGGAGTTTTGACATGACACAAGTCAGGTATTGATAATGTTTTTAACTTCAGTAGGTTAGGGACTGTCTCAGATGGGTACACCGTGACGAGGTGGGACATCTTTTTACCTTTTTGCAAAAATGTATATACTGAGTACCCTGTTATTAAGCACTTGCAATTTATTTATTTATAGTCAGGGTATTTTACATGCAATTTTTCTCTTTGTTTTTTTTTTTTTCCCTTCTATTATTGTAGAATCCTAAGGTCTATTGCCCCAAACCATGAACTGATAACATAATGCAAGATTTGTTTCTATTGATCAGTATCAGAGGGGATGGACATTTTTATAAGAATGTGTCAGATTTGCTTCACTTTATTCCAAAAGCTATCCTGATTTATATAATCTACAGCTTTCTTCTATAAACCGCGCTAACACAGTAGCTTGAAGGCTGACCTGTCAGCAAATGTAGGTATTTAAATCCTCTTAATGTGACCTTTCTCACAAAGTTCTGCCCTCATTTCCTATAACAGTTATCCGGCATTATTAGATAGCGGCAGGAAGAACACTTTAGAACTATTTGAAGACAATTTATCCAATTTATTTTCATGTGTAATTAATTTATGATAATTTAGTAAGTAATATTGGGCCATATGAATCTGTTCTAGGCTAGATACACAAAGCCTGATGTAGATAGTGCGACTAAGTTTTTTGTAGACCATTCTGATTTTTGTTCAGTAAGATACTTAGGATGTATTTGTGTTAATTAATCCTGCTCTGCAAAGCTGGATAATCCTGTAGTTTCTTGTTATCTTGTTATCTATCATTACATATGTATCCTATGTATGCCCCTATTGTAACTTGGGTTCAAACTAGGTTCATTATTTATTTATTTGTTTTATATTTATTTATTTTTGCTTAAGAAACAGTTCTAAAATATGTTCCTTGAATTGCTTCTATGGAAAAAACAGAATTATGTTTATTTATCTGCGTCCACTATTATATTACAAATATATCCGGTAATAGAGGTAGATCCTTACTTTGCTACTGTATGGCTCTATTTGTAAGGTGCAGCAAAGAGCATATACTTCCCTGGCCATTGAAATATTCTGCTTGTAAACGCTGCTTTTAGCTATATGTACATCTGCGACTAACATCCTGCAAAATTTCTGTATCTCATTTTACCAAAACATCCGTGCATAGCAATAATTTGTTTAAAATTTCATTATTTGATCATTGACAAAATTTAAAAGAAATTATGAAAAAATTGCTATGTAGAGTAACCCTATATATGCAGGTTTATGGTATTCTGAAGCCGTGCGGCTGCCGTGCTGAGAGTTCCACTGCCGAAACAAAATTAACCTTATTCTTCCCGACAGCTTTGAGCTTCCGGTCATAGGGATGTATCCAGCGCAGTTACAGTCATCGCACCGTGCACAGTGAGCGGCGGATGTAACCACGCTTCAGCACTGACTGACAACCAATAATAATGCTGAGCCGGCTGTCAGTAAGTGCCAGGGGCATGGTTACAGCTCCTGCTCAACATGTACTGAGTAGCGATTTGATCTGAACCAGCTACACCCCTATGCACGAGGTCGCATGGCATCCGAATGCTATTAGTCTGCAGATTTACCCTATATCGGCAAGTTAATAGCATTTTTTTTTACAAGAAAGGCTCTCTTTAACAGAACACTGCCACCCAAAACGCCAACTAAACCACTAATACAGTTTTGTCCGGGACTTAGTTAAGTGTAAGTTATTCTATTATTATTACTTATTCTATTATTTATTATACCATTTGTCAAAGGCATAGCTAGGGGTTCAGCACAGTGGGTGCAAAACATTTGAGTGGGCTCCTAACCAGGTAATCATGTCTATAACTACAGTGGGGCACCCTAATCGTGGGTATAGGGCAATGTTTCCAGAAGTCAAGTCTTCACACTGGTATACGGGAAGCCTCAGAAGATAATCATGCTGTTACCGAAACAAATCACAATACAAAAGTCCAATACCAATATTACCGCCATTTCGTGACCGTAGTGGTGTTTTGCGCACTGAAGTGCACACATGGTAAATAATGTAGAAATAAGGTATAACTTAAAACTACTACACCTGACCTGCCCAGTTGTTGTACAGACTAGTGGTCCCAGCGGCGTAGTCCCTAAAGACCGTGGGCAGACTCAATCAACCTCAGCTAGGTCACTCAGATGACCACTTGGACCTTTCATTACTAAGCGGCTATCAAATATTCCATGTACATCCTTAAGAATTCAGGGGAAGGTGCAGAGTAAAATAAGGTAAATGATAAGTAATAATCTGCCAGGAGAAGGACTAGGAAAAAAGGCAGTAGCTGCAAGCAGGGTTCACTTCAGAAATATCACCAACGGGAAATGGAAACCTGGGGAAGCTTTAAAGGGAACCTGTCATCAGAAATTTAGCTTTAAACCTAAAAGTTTCCCCCTCTGCAGCTCGTGGGCTGCATTCTAGCAAGGTTCCTGTACTTTTTGTGCCCCCTTTGAAACCAAATTAAATACTTTATAAAGTTGTACCTTTTTGTCTGCAATTCTTGTAAATTCTCCATGGGGGCGGGCTCTCTTGCGTCCGTTGCTGTCCCTCCTGCAGATTGACGCCATCCCCCAATGCTCCATTTCATATCTCAGGACGCTGCCCACTGCGCCCGATGTGCCGCGCACGCGAGGACCACTGGTGACGTGGTCGCAGGCACGAGATTATGGGCGGCGCTGTGATTGCATCGCAAGTGCCCGCCCATAATCTCGTGCCCACCCTTTCCCCTCTGCCTCCAGCGTTCTGCGCAAGCGCTGGCCAAATGACCCGACGTCACCTCCTTCCCATCTCACCCTGCAGCATAAAATAGATGGGAGGAGCGGAGCAGGACACCACAGGATACGAGGAGACGCGGAGAGGATCTGAGCGACGTACACAGTAAAAAGAACATGTAAAATCAAACAAAGACACACATTGTCTTCTGAAAAGTGAAAAGCACTAAACGTTTTTTTTTTTCTTTGTAACCTGTGGTGGCCTGCTCCGCTCCTCCCATCTATTTCCTGCTGCAGGGTAAGATGGGAAGGAGTTAGAAAAACCACAAAGAACTATATCAAAAAAACACCACAAAAAAAGAGCCAAGATAAATGATATGTGCACACACAGAATGTGGTGAGCCTTCCTCATAAAGATGGCTGCAGCCGAGGTGCAGTGTAGGGACTCGCAAGTGTGAGAATCCTTGACGAACGGATTGCGAGCTTACATATTTTGGGCCAAAATATAAACTAATATCTCACTATTTGAGGTATGGCACATTTTATCCATTTTTGCAGGATGTGTGTGGACCTTTTGAATTCAGGTGGTTAAATGGTGAGCCTGTCATGTGTTATGTACTCATAGTGCTAACTAACCCGCCTGGACCTGGTGTTGTGCGTCATTTATAGGCCTTAATTCAGACACTGTGCGTCTCGTGTATCCGTGCGAGATGCACCTATATAGTGCTGTTTTGCCCGCCTGACCTGGGTTTCTGGCGTCATTTATAGGTTACAGTTCAGACACTGTGCATTTCACTCATTATATGATGGGCTCCCAGTGCAAGCCTTATTAGTGTGCATGTCTTATGCTAAGCAGCCACCCCTCCCCCCTAGTGTGGAGGTTGAGTGGCTGTGACATCAGCATCTTGCACCTCGTCTGCAGCCATCTTTATGAGGAAGGCTCACCACATTCTGTGTGTGCACATATCATTTATCTTGGCTCTTTTTTTGTGGTGTTTTTAAGATGGGAAGGAGGTGACGTCGGGTCATTTGGCCAGCGCTTGCGCAGAACGCTGGAGGCAGAGGGGAAAGGGCGGGCACGAGATTATGGGTGGGCACTTGCGATGCAATCACAGCACCGTCCATAATCTCGTGCCTGCGACCACGTCACCAGTGGTCCTCGCGTGCACGGGACCTCGGGCGCAGTGGGCGGTGTACTGAGATATGAAATGGAGCATTGGGGACGGCCTCAATCTGCAGGAGGGACAGCAACGGACGCAAGAGAGCCTGCCCTCATGGAGAATTTACAAGAATTGCAGACAAAAAGGTACAACTTTATAAAGTATTTAATTTGGTTTCAAAGGGGGCACAAAAAGTACAGGAACCTTGCTAGAATGCAGCCCACGAGCTGCAGAGGGGGAAACTTTTAGGTTTAAAACTAAATTTCTGATGACAGGTTCCCTTTAAGTAGTTACACCCGCCGGGTGATAGGGAAGACTGAAATGCAGCATTGGAAACACTTTCTGGCAGAAAGGCAATGAACACACAAAGTGTTCAGGACCACAACAGTAACAGAACCTGACTGTGGCTCAGTGGCAAAGGAAACAGACCACAGAAGAGGAGGCTGCCGGATTGAAACCAAGGCATGACAGTACCCCACCTTCCATGAGGGGCTCCTGGACCCTTCTAAATAGCCATCCTCCAACATTGCTGATAAAACTCTTTTACCAGATGATCAGCATGCAGATCTTCCACATTAACCCAGGAGTTATCCTCCTGACTGTAACCCTTCCAAGATACTGCATTCAGCATCTAACATGTCTCACTTGGGAAATGTTCCCTGGTACAATACGGCACTTTCAGTTCCAGAGGTACTTGGGCTCTCTCCTTCCTGACTTCCAAACGTTAGGGCCTTGATGACTATATTCTAAACCCTGAATGTCCCTGTACTGCCTGCACATAGCACAAAATATGTATATACTGCTATCTGTATGATGTGCATGGCCAGCTTTTTGTACCACACTTTTGTTTTTCACATGGCACCGTAGATCTGGAGGACTTGATCAGTGAGATCAACTTCCCCCATATTCTTATTGTACCCCAGGACACACTCTGCTTTGTGGACCTGTATAGGAGTACCTCATGCAGTGGTGGGGGAGCTGCCATTACCATGTAATGTGGTCAAGAAAAAAAGACATTCTTCTTGTCCTTAATTTGACCACCAGCAGGTTACCGCTACACTGGACTTTGCTCTCGTCCTTTCTAAGCAGCTGTCCAATTATCAACTTAGGGTGGCCCCTTTGATTTTTACGTACAGTACCTCATGCTGCTGGACCTCTGGCAAAGAAAGATTTGAAGTGTGGGATGCTGGTGTAGAAGTTAATTACATACAGGTGATAACCCTGAGGCAGCAGTAGGTGCACCAAATCCCACACACTTTTCCCACTCACTCCCAGGACAGGGTGGGCATTCAGGGGGTTGAATCCTTGTGTCCTCAGCTACTCTCGTACAGCTTGTACATTTTAACCCCTTACCGACCTTTGACGGATATATCCGTCATGGTTCCCCTGATACTTAACACTAGAAGTCCCAGGAATTTCGAGCTCCATAGGGTTCCAATGGTAGAAATGTCAAATGACCCCTCTCTGAGACTTCTAGTGTTAAAGACCCATGATGGATATATCCGTCATGGCGAAATCGCGGCCCCTTGAGCCCCGGTGACTGCGATCGATTTTCAAAAACCATAGATTCGGGAAGAAGAGGACCTGTACCTGACCTCAGGAGGGGTGGTGTCTCCTCCCCGGAACTACGGAGGCTGTGATTGGCTGACGAACGCCGCTCAGCCAATCACAGCCAGCATAATGTTTCAGCCATTGAAAATGGATGAAATATTGATCCAGCTATAATCAGTGCAGCTATAGCACTGATCATTGGCTGGAGCTGGGTGACCTTTGCTGCACCCTCCCCTAGCTCTGATTGGAGAGATCAGCCTTGTGACCGATCTCACCAAGCACCGTGGATCTGGGACTGGTGATCTGTAGGAGATTGCTCTCCTCAGCTTCTCCATCTGTGGAAGCTGAGGAGAGCGATCCCTGCGGGTGCCCATCAGTAAGTCCCCAGATCATCCACCGCCCTCCTCCATCTGCTGTGCCCCTGCATCCGCCACTGCTTTCCTTCTTCTGCTGCCCCCTTGCATCCGCCGCTGCTCTCCCCCATCAGCTGCTGCGCCCCTGGATCTGCCACCACACTCCCCCATCAGCCGCTGCGCCCCTGCATCTGCCACCACTCTCCCCCATCAGCCGCTGCTGCGCCCTGCATCTGCCACTGCACTCCCCCATCAGCCACTGCGCCCCTGCATCTGCCACCGGACTCCCCCATCGGCCGCTGCACCCCTGCATCTGCCACCGCAATCCCCCATCAGCCGCTGCGCCCCTGCATCTGCCACAGCACTCCCCCATCAGCCGCTGCCCCCCTCCCTGATCTGCTGCCCGCTCTCTCCCATCCTCTTAATCCTCTGCCCCCTCTCCCACCTCTCCCCCTCCCGGATCTGCTGCCTCCTCCATCTGCTGTGATCCTGCTGCCTAGATCCATCCTGTAAGGTAGCTATCCCCAATCTCACCTCCCACTCCCCTTCCACCCTTCCCCCATCCTCCGCCGCTCATTCATCCGTTGCGCCCTCTCCCATCCTCCACCGCTCCTCCATCCGCCGCGCCCTCACCCATCCTCCACCGCTCCTGCATCTGTTGCGCCCTCTTCCATCCTCCGCTGCTCCTCCATCCCCGCGCCCTTACCCATCCTCCGCCGCTTCTGCATCCGTTGCACCCTCTTCCATCCTCCATTCATCTTTTTTTCCATCCCACCTAGTCCCCCCATTTTTTGCAGCACATCCGTGCGTGCGTCCTGATTTTTTTTCTGTAAACTAAGAAAGAAATACAAATAAACTTAGTTTTAGGGCCAGTAAAATTATACTGTAGTAATCATCAACTACGGTATTTTTTACTGAATATTGTAAGGGTCAGGCCAGTGCCACACGTGAGAGCGATGCACGAGTCTCACATCGCATCATCCAGCACAGGCGCCCTCTTCCAGACAGCAGTGTGCGAGTGTGTGATGCATCGCTCTCACATGTGGCACTTGCCTTAGTATCAGTTGCAGGCGCGCATATACCATATTTTTTGCTTTATAAGACGCACCTGATTATAAGACGCACCCCCAAATTTGGTGAAGGAAAAGAGAAATTTTTTTAATGTTAAATGGGGTCCATCTTATAATGCCAGTGTCCGTCTAACAAATCATATAGGGTATATGTCCCTCATAGCCCCCATCCTAAAATTAGCCCCCCTTAATCTGGATATGGCCCCCTTATATTGAATATAGCCTCCTTGTGCTGGGACACGTCCCCCAGTGATGCCACATATCCCCCATTGATGACACACATCCCTTATTGCTGGCACATGTCCCCTATTTATGGCACATGTTCCCCTGTGCTGCCCATGGCCCCCTATGGATTGCACATGTCCCCATGTGCTGCCCATGGCCCCTATAGATGGCACACCTCCCCTGTGTTTGATATGGCCACCATGTGTGCTGCCCATGGCCCCTATAGATGGCACATCTCCCGTGTTAGATATGGCCTCCATGTGTGCTGCCCATGACCCCTATAGATGGCACACCTCCCCTGTATTAGATATGGCCCCCATGTGTGCTGCCCATGGCCACTATAGATGGCACACCTCCCCTGTTAGATATGGCCCCCATGTGTGCTGCCCATGGCCCCTATAGATGGCACACCTCCCCTGTGTTAGATATGGCCCCCATGCTGCTGCCCATAGTAAAACAAAACACTCTTTCCTTACCTTCTCAGCGCTGTCCCTCCTCGTGTCTCCCTCCGTGTGGTTGAGCTCCTCCTCCACTTCCTGGTTCTTGGTGCCGGTCATGTGATCGGCACAGCAGAGTGTTATCATCTCTGCGTGCCTGATGACAGCGGCAGGAGAGACACCGGGAGATCAGCGCTGAAGGTAAGTAAAGCTTTTTTTATTTTACTATGGGCAGCAGTATGGGGGCCATATCTAACACAGGAGGAATCATGTGCAATCAAAGGAGGGCACAGGCAGATATAATATGCGCCGTCCCCTAGCCCATCGCCGCGGTGCGGTTTCAGCAGCAAGGTGATGGACAGCGGCAGTGCATATTACATGAGCAGGAGCAGGAGATCAAAGGCTCCCTCCTGCAGGTTTCACAAGCGGCCAGCACCGCTCCAGAGCTGCCCCCACCTCCCCTGGACCCTGCAGTGTATATATATACATATACACACCCCCATATATTCGGATTATAAGAGGCACACCCTACTTTCCCCCAAAATTTGGGGGGACAAAAGTGCGTCTTATAAAGCGAAAAATACGGTATATATTTTTTTTTTTTTTACTGACGTCCGTATTTTTTATTTCACCAAACTAATAGTTTTTTTGTATGGGGGGGTCTAGTTTCCAAAATGGAGTCACATGTGGGGGAGCTCCACTGTTTCGGCACATCAGGGGGATCTCCAAACGCAACATGGTGCGGCTAATGATTCCAGCTAATTTTCCATTTAAAAAGTCAAATGATGCTCCTTCCCTCTGGAGCTCTGCTGTGCACCCAAACAGTGGTTTTATGCCACATATGAGGTATCAGCGTACTCAGGACAAATTGCCCAACATATTTTGTGATCCATTTTATCCTGTTACAAATGTAAAAATTTAAAAATTGAGCCTAAAATAACATTTTTGTGGAAAAACAAAGTACTTTTTTGTTTTTATGGCTCAATGTATGAAGCTTGTGAGGGTACAAAGTGCTCATTACCCATCTAGATTTATGCCATGGGGGGAGTAGTTTACAAAATGTCACTTGTTGGAGAGCTCCATTGTTTAGGCACCTCAGGGGGTCTCCAAATGCTACATGACGTCAGCTAATAATTCCAACCAATTTTGCTGTGAAATGGCACTCCTTCTCTTCTGAGCCCTGCCGTGCGCCCAAACAATTACTTTCCACAACATATGAGGTATCTGTGTACTCAGGAGAAATTGCACAATACGTTTTATGCTGTATTTTTTCCTGATACTCTTGTGAAAAAAAAGCTACCTGGTTGAAATAACAATTTCGTGGTAAAAAAAAAATATTTTCCCGGCTGAACATTATAAACTTTTGTGAAGCCTCCAGGGGTTCAAAGTGCTCACTAAACATCTAGATAAATTTCATGAGGGGTCTAGTTTCCAAAATGAGGTCACTTGTGGGGGAGCTCCATTGTTTAGGCACCTCAGGAGGTCTCCAAACGCAACATCGCATCCGCAAATGATTCCAGACAATTTTGCTCTCAAAAATTCAAATGATGGTCATTCCCTTCCGAGCCCTGCTGTGCGCCCAAACAATTGATTTCCACCACATATAAGATATCGGTGTACTCACGAGAAATTGAACAATTAATTTTATGGTGCATTTTTTCCTGATACCCTTGTGAAAATGCTAAATTTTAATTTTTTTTTCTTTTTTTACAGGGTTAAACAAAAGGTCAGACCTGCTGCTCCTTCATTGAACAGCTTTTGCCATCTTGTTTGTTATTCATGCATAATTATTTATTGTCGTCATGTTCACCTGTTGTATCTGCTATTTAATTCATGTTCCATCTTACCTCCTGATGATCATGACTAAGGATGATCGTGTCTGAAACACGTAGATCAGAGCAGTTATGTTTTATTCCTTCTTCCCCCTTTTTTAACCATTATTGGAATAAAATGAAATTTTAACTTTATTTCAAGTTTCTATGGATGTTCTTTGTGCTGGGGATCCGAATTTTTTGTTCAAATAACTACATAGTCTTTCTTGAAAGTCACTCAGGGTATGCAACTCCCCTGAATACTGCGGTAACCACACCGCTCCCGGTATGTACGGCATAGAGAGTGGCATTACAGGCGCTGCAGCGGCAGCCTGATCCCTTTCTTGGTTGGATATCTTTCTCCCCCCTAGTGAACCTCAGCCAGGCTCCGCAGTGTCGTTATAAAAAAGGGATATTTACAAGGGATGATGATAGTTATTCGTGACACCACCTGTGGCACTCGGCAACAGATAGCCGACGCTGCGAGATGAGAACCACTGGGACAGATGGTGACGCAGCTTGGTTGGTATAGTTCTCCACACTTAGAGCTGGACCTCAGGGCTGTTGGGAGTAGTAGTCTTTGTAATTGATGGAGGGACTTAACATTGGGGTGCAGGACTGAGGACGCCGGTAATAACTGGACAACACAAGGGCCGTAGTTTCCTTTACCATTTACTTGGTAGGTGATGGTACAGGCGCGGGAGACTGGTCCAGCAGGTAATGGAGGTCCAGTCAGCCAGGAAGCATGGAGGGAATCCACCTAGCCAGGTGGGTTGTAGGTCTTCCTTTTAGCACTCTAATGTGTGGGTCCTTGCAGCTTGGAGCTACACTGCGACCCTCTTCCTCTTGGTGGTAGTCGTTCTTACCCGTATGGGAGGCAACGCGAGCCTTTCATGGGTACCACTCCTTCCATTGCGGCTCTGGGCTCTACTTTGCTGCTTTACCTTCTGGGTGTTCTGTGAGGCCAGGAGACTTGCAATCTCCTGCCCTCCGGGTTTAACTGATGGGGCTTTAGCACCCACACAGAGTAGGACCCAGTGTCATGCTTCCTGCGCTTGGTCCTGAGAGAAGTATATCACATCTCTCTTTCCAGAGACCCTCTTCACTCTTCTCCTTACTTGTTCTGATTAGTTTCATTTTCTGTCTGTGTGTGTTGCTAACTTCTCCTCCAGGCCAGAATACATAGGGAAGCTCCCCTCAAACCGGGTTCTTGAGCTCCCCCTTCTGGTCCGGAGTAGGAAGTGCTGAGTGCTGGTGTACCAAGCATGAGACACCCCCCACCTTGCTTCCAGGCATAGCATCACCCCCTGTGAGGAGGGCAATGTTAATGTGGCAACCAGACCACTGGAGTGCCACACACTTATTTAGTGCTGGGCAGACTGCCTAGTCTAATAGTATGGGTATCATCAATAGGCTGTAAGCCAGACACTGTGCACCTGTGCATATGTGAATGGCACCCTACACAAGCTATTTGTGTGCAATTTCATTACTAAGCAATCACCCCCTCCATGGAGTGGCAGTGTGTATATTTTTATTTTTTTTGTTTAATTTTCAAGTGGGTGATTTGAACTTTTAGTTTTTTTTTATTATATTTACCATTTTTTAAATGCTGTTCCCCACCGCAGCCATTTACATCGTGCTGTCACATTTTGACAGCGCAATCTATGGGGTTAACAGGCTCACATGTCTGCTGTTCAAATCAGCAGACATGTGCAGGGATCAATGCCGGCTGCTGCGGTGAGCCGACGATGATCCTTGCACATGTCTGCTGATTACCCCGACATTAATTAGGACATATTGGTACGTCCTAGGTCGTGAAGGGGGCAAGCTGGGTGCTGAGAGAAAGATGTATAGCAGAGCATGGGAACGCTGGGTGCTGATGACAAGATGGATATCAGAGCATAGGAAAGCTGGGTGCTGAGGGAAAGAGCCAAGTGTTAGCGATCCTGTACCCTGATGGGGGTGGGGGGGATCCAGGACCAAATTTTGAATCTGGGCCCTTCGAACTCTAGTTACGCCACTGGGAAGAAGTATACCTCCCTGGCTAAATATACTGTTTGGGAAGAGAGGGCATTTTATATTTTTCACAGGGGACGGTGTGTATGTGTGTGTGTCTGTAATTCTGTAGTGTTTACTCCATAAGTCTGTAGTGGTTTATAATCTTTATTGCAGTAAAAGAAACTATTGGAGAGAAGTAAAAGGAGAAAAAAAAAGATGAAGAATAAAATAAGAGTAGAAAATATCAAAGAAAAGAACAGAATGGAAAAATATAAAATAAGAAAATGAACATTTTAAAAAATAAATATAATAAGCGAATGTCCGTAAAAACAATTACTGAGCGCCCACAACTGACTTAGCAAAAAAAAAAAATTTACTGTAGTACAATTATTGGTACAGTAATATTCAATACATTTCCAAAACTATGCTAATTATAATGTACGATGAGGACGTCAGTAAACACAATTATTAAACACCCACAACTGACTTAGTAAAACATTTTTTAAACAAATTACTGTAGTATGACAATTACCATAGTAGCATTCTCTACATTTCTGAAACTATAGTAAATATAATGTACAATGCAGACATCAGTAAAATCATTTTATTTCACGAAAACAAAGAAAAAAAAAGCGACAAATATTGAATACAGAAACTGATCGTTGATCAACATTACTTATCAGCACTCAGCTCACAATACACACACCGAAGTGGTGCGAGAGTAAAAAGTAACAGAACTAAAACGGTTTCATCCAAACATTGAGCATGGGCGCCGATCAGTCATAAATGTCCCTGATCAGAGCTAAGCCCACAAGACGCATGCGCTGAAGAGGTGTGGAAAAAAACAATACTGCAACCCTGAAAGGGAGGAGGAGATGAGGTGGAATTTGGGAAATCCTTTGGTGATCACAAAAGTAAATCACATACAGCAGGAGTACAGAAGGAACACAGCAGCAGCACTACAAGTCCCAGCAGGCAAATGGCAGCACAGGGGTAACATAACCTCCCTGCACATCATTCCTCACTAATGGATATGCGCAGAGCAATAACAATATTTTACATTTTTACCATTTGGCTGCAATTGGTCGGTCTGCACAGATCAACTAATCCTAACCACATCGATCACGGCAAGTGGGACCACCGTCGTGTGTCTGGCGGTCCTCACAGTGATTGGTGCTGTCACAAACTGATTGTTCTCCCTCAGGACATACTTGTACGTCCATTTGCGGGAAGTCACTTCAAAATAGGAAGTAGCAGTACGTTCAAATATTGGGAAGGGATTAACCCAGGGGTCTCAAACTCAGCTGGGGGAATGGGCTGTACATAGAAAAAAAAATTGAGAGGGGCCGCATTCTTTGCAGAACAAAGTGACATTTTTAATCATTCCACTGTTTTTTTTCTATACCTTTGGATCACTATTTTGAACATTTTTTGCTTGGTTATACCAAACCTGCACTATTTTTGTTTAGTTAGTTTGTTTGGTTTTTTATATATATATATATATATATATATATATATATATATATATCTATATCTATATATATATATATACAGTATATATAATTTTTAATGGCAAAAAAGTCATGCTTTATTGTGAATATTTTTTTTAACATTTTACCCCCTTCTTCTAATATTGTTTTACAATTGGCAGCATCATACAGTCATATTAGCCAACATCTCAACATCTTGTGGTAATGTCCCCCATCCTGTAGTAATGTCCCCCTTGTGTCCTGTATAATATGCACATCCTTGTGTCCTGTAGTTATGTCCCCATATGCACATCCTTGTGTCCTGTTTTTATGTCTCCCATACTGTAGCAATGTCCCCGTCTTTGTCCCCTGTAGTAATGTCTCCCATCCTTGTGCCCTATAGTAATGTGCCCCTTCCTTGTACCCTGAGTAATGTGCCCATCTTTGTGCCCTGTAGTAATGTGCATATCCTTGTACCCTGTAGTAATGTCTCCCATCCTTGTGCCCTGTAGTATTGTGCCCATCCTTGTAGTATTGTCCATACTTGTGCCCTGTAGTATTGTACTAATTCTTGTGCCTTGTAGTATTCTGACCATCCTTGTAGTATTGTGCCCATCCTTGTAGTATTGTGTCTATCCTTGTGCCTTGTAGTATTGTGCCCATCCTTGTAGTATTGTGCCCATCCTTGTAGTATTGTGCCAATCCTTGTAGTATTGTGCTCCTCCTTGTAGTATTGTGCTCCTCCTTGTAGTATTGTGCTCATCCTTGTAGTATTGTGCTCACTCTTGTAGTATTGAGCTCATCCTTGTGGTATTGTGCCTATCCTTGTGCCCTGATCCTTGTCCTCTATTATGCCGCTCTTCACAAATGAAAAAAAAAAATATCTTGCTTGCCTCTACATCTCAGCAAGGGGTGTAGGGGGAGGGGCTGGAAGCTAGATTGCAGCGGCTGTCAGGAAAGTAGGAGGAGAGCCAGTCTGAGAGGGAAGTGCGGGAGTGTCGAGCGGGACGCGCGCCGACCCTGGTCAGACCCTGCACGTGAAGTAGCCGTTAGCAGGGGAGAACAGTTACCAGCAAGTCAGTCAGAAAGACGCTGAGGGAGTCAGTCGGTTGAGTACGGGGACTCCTGGTGACTAGGCACGCACGGGGAACAGGTCCCTAGAGTAGACGTCCATTTATTTGATCTGCTAAACCTGCCGGTGAGGGGAACTACAACTCCCTCACCAACCATCTAGAGTCCGAGCCTCAGCAGCAACGAGGGGACTCATAAGGAGGATCGAGCCCGGAGCCATCTTCCTTGGTCCACGCTGCCGGCAAACGGGCCAAAAAGGGGAGAAAAGGCAGTAGCGACTTCCCTGGATGAATCCCAAGGTACTTCAAGTCAGGGGTTATCCGAAACAAGAAGTGCTAGGAAGGCGAGTTAACGGTTACCCTTAGACCGTCCTAAAGGATACCTGGTTTCTCCTGGTTTAATCTCAGCATCGCCCGGGTACCTCACATAACATCAAAAAGTGAGTAAACAAGTTGAAAGACTTTCTGGACTGAGACTGAGTTATTCTGGGACCTGTTGTTCTACACACTCGAGCCCCTGGGGCCAGGCTCACTCACGGGAGGGCACACCACCAGACTGCAGACTCCATCAGCCCCAGACGCTCGTTAAACCTGCAGTCGCGGTCACCCATATCCCTGACCGCAAACAGTGAGTGGCGTCACGATACATATAAACAAAAACCAACATAGCTGTCGCTAGAAATAATCAAGTGAAGACCCTGTGGCATACCTGAGGTGGCTGCTACGGGTGGGTGACACATGTTTCAGCTGTGTCCAGAGCGCTGGGTTGTACAGTACAAGCAGAGTGGATGGAATTTCTAGAAATCCCATCCACTGTGCATGTGCAGCCAGCAGCAAACACTGAGCTGTGGTGCGGCTTTCAGAGTCGCAAGTGTCCTCCGTACTGAGAATACAGTGAGGAGACCGCAGCGGCCCGAACCCTGATCGTGGGCACGAGCAGCTGTAGTCTCCTGTATTCTCCTGCGGATGAGACACACAGCCCTGCAGTCAGGACCCATTGCGTCCAGGACACAGCGGGTCCTGATCGTGGGCACATACCTGCTTTTTGCGGCCTGCAGACCCCGTTACGATCGCAGCTCTTGCAGTGCCACGCAGAGGAGCTCTGAGCACTATACCAATGGCTGCCGCATGATAATCATATGCAAGTGTCGCGGGCGGAGGGGCTGCGCTTGCTACGCTCGGACCCGGGGCTTCTGCTGCTCGGTGGCTCGAGAGGTGGGCCGGACCCGGGGACTCGAGCAGCGCTCCTCGCCCCTCGAGCAGCGCTCCTCGCCCCCGAGTGAAAAGGGGGTGGTTTGTTTGGGGAGATAGTTCGTGACGCCACCCACGGGTCGTGGTGATGATGGGCACTACCGCTGCTGGTAACGGGGATCCCGGTAGCAATGGCAGGGAGCAGCTAGGATGTTGGTTCCCCCTCCGTGGGTAGGGGTTAGTGATCCCGGGGCCCGGTGGCGGTACGGGGAGGCAGGGTAGCTGGGGTGCAGGGTTGCAGGGGCAGCGCGGCGCGGTGCTGGATGGCACTGTTGTACTCACTCAGGCACAGATTCACAGAGTCTCTGGTAAACCAAACGGCTGGATGGACGGGTCCCGCAGCCAGCTGCAGTGTCTTTGCTCTCCCCGGACAGGTTGATGGTGGCTGTCTTTCCCTGCACCTTTGTAGAATGTATTGACCGATGGTTTCCCAACGGTGGTCCGCTCCCCGGCGTGTATGTGCCGAAGTAGCCCGTTTTGCCCGCAGGTGCTGGCCCTTGGATCTCTAGCCTATGGCGGTGGCTTTCTATCCTCACGGTGTGGACGGTTGCCTTCTGTCGGGTCTTAGGTGTTAGGGAACCCCTGGGGTTCCGGTCACTCTCGGATTTGACCGTTGTCGGCGACTCCTAGCCTAGTCGGGATCTGATGGCCCTGCCTTGGTGTGCTTGGTACAACTCTGCTCCCCGGCTCGGTTACGGCGGGCCACCACCTGTCCCCGGTCCTACGGTTCCGCTGACTTGTACCACCTCCTGCAGACGGCCACCACTGCAGCGTGGTGGACGGCAGCAGGCTAGGCCCCACAGCCGTATTGGGGGTTGGTGATCTTGGGGCCCGGTGGCGGTACGGGGAGGCAGGGTAGCTGGGGTGCAGGGTTGCAGGGGCAGCGCGGCGCGGTGCCGGATGGCACTGTTGTACTCACTCAGGCACAGATTCACAGAGTCTCTGGTAAACCAAACAGCTGGATGGACGGGTCCCGCAGCCGGCTGCAGCTGTTGCTCTCCCTGGACAGGTTGATGGTGGCTGTCTTTCTCTTTACCTTTGTAGAATGTATTGACTCCGATGGTTTCCCAACGGTGGTTCGCTCCCTGGCGTGTATGTACCGAAGGAGCCCGTTTTGCCTGCAGGCGCTGGCCCTTGGATCTCTAGACTATGGCGGTGGCTTTCTATCCTCACGGTGTGGACGGTTGCCTTCTGTCGGGTCTTGGGTGTTAGGGAACCCCTGGGGTTCCGGTCACTCTCGGATTTGACCGTTGTCGTCGACACCTAGCCTAGTCGGGATCTGATGGCCCTGCCTTGGTGTGCTTGGTACAACTCTGCTCCCCGGCTCGGTACCGGCGGGCCACCACCTGTCCCCGGTCCTACGGTTCCGCTGACTTGTACCACCTCCTGCAGACGGCCACCACTGTCTGCCGACCTTGCTGACAGTGCCTGGTCTTCTACCCAGACACTAACAGTTTCTGTCCTCTCACTTTCAACTCCAAACACAAACAAACTGCTTTTTCCCGCCTCCAGGCCTGTGAACTCCTCGGTGGGTGGGGCCAACTGCCTGGCTCCGCCCCACCTGGTGTGGACATCAGACCCTGGAGGAGGCAACAAGGATTTTGTTTGACTGATGTAGACTATCCAGGGGAAGGGTGTGTGTGTGATGTTATGCTTGTGACTACCTGGCTAGTCCAGGGCGTCACATTCCCCCTTGGTGAAATGCAGACCGTCTGCGGGCTGCCCGTCCATCACCGGTTTTATTTCTGAAAAATAGAAATTTACCATGGGAACATATAACATAAGCATATTTTTCATTCTTCCCTTACGGGAGGCTTTTTTCTTAAACATTACAAAAGGTAAAACATTTTTATTAATAACGGACGGGTCCATGTTCTTCCGCTCCCCCACCCAAACAACCTACACCTTGATGCTGCCCCTAAGAAATGGGCAGCACCCCTTTACCCCAGTCCTGGTCCAGGTCACCCGAGCGGGAACAGGCACGGTGTCTCGCACCCGGCTGTCATTTCAGGGGACCCCACGTCCAGGGGAACCCCTGACCCCCGGAGGATGGTCACCGGTCCTGGTGGTGACCGGACCCCAGCCTGCTCTGCTACGGGTCCTCCCTCCAATCTGCCTCTCCGGAGGCGGCAACGGAATACAGCCCACAAATTATTTACAAGACCACAAGTTCGTGGTTGGCCTGCAAGTTCTCGGCCTTGTTCATGAGTAGTTTCTCATGGGAGCTTTCACGGAAAAAACATGGGGCTTAAGGTCCCAATGGGGGCCAAACTCTTCATAGCCAACGGGCTACCACAAACAAAACTGTAGGGTCCCAACGGAGACTTGCTGTAGGGACCCAATGGGGACTGTCAGTTGAATCCCAGGGGCTATCCACAACACTTGACTCCAGTACAGCTTCCTCCTGCAGCTTTCCCACAGTCCACCACCGGACAACACGAGCTCCCAATGCCACCCTCACTCAGGGGTGACACTGTCCCACAGGACTCCATTTTCAGCTGCCGGCGGTGCGGGTACGACTGCTCCTCAACCGGACTCTTTAATCTTGAGGGCCAACTGGAACATCAACAGGGTCCCCACGGGGACTGACAGCAAGGTAGCCGGGAACCGCTACCCTTTTAACTTTTCTTTCCTAAGCAGCAATCTCGTCGCGCAGCTTCCGTGGCTGCCGCTCCCAGCATGGAGCACCTTCAACCTGCTCCGGGTTAGCCTGTGTAGGGGACGGGCCCAGCTGGAATCCCTCCGTGCCGGCTACGACAGGCACCTTCAGCAATGAGGGACCCCGCTGTGACGTGGCCTGCTCTGCCGCTGGGCAGCTGCATCCCCGTCAAGCCTCAGCCGAGGCCGGGTGTCTGGGAGCTGTGGACGTGACTTGTGGTGCTGGCCTCCGGTTGAGGGTCGCCTCCGCTGCAGCCGGGCAGACTGCCGGGGCCGTCGTCATCTCCGGTGCGGCTGGGATGGAAGCTGAGACGGGTGCCAGGATGGTGACAAAGATAAGGCTCAGGCCTTTTTCCACAAACCCTGCGGGCTTCGCTACCGGTGGCAGGGGTAACGGGTCGGTTGGGACGTTGGCCGCGGGCAGGGGCAGTGAGGGAGGCAGTGTGGTGGACGGCAGCAGGCTGGGCCCCACAGCCGTATTGGGGGTTGGTGATCCTGGGGCCCGGTGGCGGTACGGGGAGGCAGGGTAGCTGGGGTGCAGGGTTGCAGGGGCAGCGCGGCGCGGTGCCGGATGGCACTGTTGTACTCACTCAGGCACAGATTCACAGAGTCTCTGGTAAACCAAACAGCTGGATGGACGGGTCCCGCAGCCGGCTGCAGCTGTTGCTCTCCCTGGACAGGTTGATGGTGGCTGTCTTTCTCTTTACCTTTGTAGAATGTATTGACTCCGATGGTTTCCCAACGGTGGTTCGCTCCCCGGCGTGTATGTACCGAAGGAGCCCGTTTTGCCTGCAGGCGCTGGCCCTTGGATCTCTAGACTATGGCGGTGGCTTTCTATCCTCACGGTGTGGACGGTTGCCTTCTGTCGGGTCTTGGGTGTTAGGGAACCCCTGGGGTTCCGGTCACTCTCGGATTTGACCGTTGTCGGCGACTCCTAGCCTAGTCGGGATCCGATGGCCCTGCCTTGGTGTGCTTGGTACAACTCTGCTCCCCGGCTCGGTACCGGCGGGCCACCGCCCGTCTCCGGTCCTACGGTTCCGCTGACTTGTACCACCTCCTGCAGACGGCCACCACCATCTGCCGACCTTGCTGACAGTGCCTGGGCTTCTACCCAGACACTAACAGTTTCTGTCCTCTCACTTTCAACTCCAAACACAAACTAACCGCTTTTTCCTTCCTCCAGGCCTGTGAACTCCTCGGTGGGTGGGGCCAACTGCCTGGCTCCGCCCCACCTGGTGTGGACATCAGGAGGAGGCAACAAGGATTTTGTTCAACTGATGTAGACTATCCAGGGGAAGGGGGTGTGTGTGATGTTGTGCTTGTGACTACCTGGCTAATCCAGGGCATCACACAAGGAGGTGGCGTCATACAGTGACATCACCTCCTTGCATCTGATTGGCCGCGTCATCCATTGGTATAGTGCTCAGAGCTCCTCTGTGCGGCACCGCAAATGATTCAACTGTACTATAAAACCCTGCCTGTCGGCGTCAGCTCCTGCTGCGATCGTCACGGGGTCTGCAGGCCACAAAAATCAGCCTCAGGTGCCGCATGTGGCCCGCGTGTTTGAGACCTCTGGATTAACCTTTTCACAATCTATGATCTATTGGTACGTCATAGATTGTCCCCCTGGCCCTTGCATTTGATGCGGGCTCGCACGCTGAGCTTGCAGCTTTCCCTACACCGACAGCTTTCCCTGCAGATGTTGGCTGTTAACTAGTTAATTCATGCTGTCACTCTCTGACAGTGGGATTTGACACATGTCGCCAAGGGGGTACTGTACATCATTCCCTCTTCCCATTGGCACGCCCGTGATGTGATCGCCGATGGGTCGTTATGACAGCCAGAGGTCAGCTGATTACCCCTGTGTCTGTCATGATGCTCTTCCTGTGAACATTGGCTGCGAGACAGCGTTCATAGGCAGTCATGACTTCTATTGAACAGAGCAGTGCTAATGCACCGCTTTGTACAGCACAAACGATCGGATGATCGCAGCTTCAAGTCCTGTAAAGGGACTAGTTTATGCAATAAAAGGTAAAAAAATATATATTTTTTTGTAAAAGTATGAAAAATAATCCTCTCAAGTTCAAATTCACCTCTTTTGCCCAATATAAAATAAAATAATTACAAAAAAATATACATATTTGAGTTCAGAAGTGTGTGATCTATCCATCTATCCATCTAGCTATTAAATAAATCAGTCATGGCTCAGGGCACAAAAAATAAGTAGTGATGGCCAAACCCAGCCTGTAAAAATCCAGATCCACGCGGTTTCAAACTTACCCAAGTGCTGGACCCAGCAACTTGGGAAATAAATAAAATAAGATGGATAAATAAAGAAAATGTGAATGAAGCAAGCGCTTTATACTTACCGAGGCTCCGGAGCTGTGCATTGCAGCCGCGCATTCACATCCAGGGCCACACATTAGGCTCATGCATATCTGTGATTGGTTGCAGTCAGATATGCCCCCAGCCTATGTGACAGCGCACACTCCCACACTCCCACACCCCCCTACTCCCGGCTGCCATTGTCACTGTTACAGTGTGGGGCCGAGTTATGCACCCCGCCAGCCCTTTAACAGTGACAGTGCCGGTCAGGGGGAGGGGAATGTGGGGCAGTCCCACACTTCCCTACTCCCGGTTGGTACTGTCAGTGTTAAAGGGCTGGTGGGGTGTGGGACACGGCCCCACACTTTAAGCCAAAGTGCAGTACTCAGGTCAACGGAGGTCATACTGTGGTAACTTGAGTATGACGTTCGGTGAACTGAGTGACGTCATTTTTGCCAGCCGGGGCCCCCTTGTCAGTGTTTCCTAGGGCTTGGAGAGATCGGACATGTTTTCGGTCTCTCCAGGCTCGGATGTAGCAGCAGAGCCAGGACCGACGTGGGACGTCGTGTGGATTACAGCGGAACCTAAAGGATCTTTTAGGGGTTAATAAAGAATGTTAAAAGGGTGCTGCATTTTATTTCAAATAAAGGATTTTTCTCTGTGTTTGTGTTTATTTCTTTTTACTGATAGTATTAGTAATGGGGGTTCTCATAGACCTTCCCCGTTACTAATTTAGGTCTTAGTAGCAGCTGTGGGCTGCTATTAACCCTTTATATTACCCCAATTGCCACTCCACCAGGGCAATCTGAAAGAGCGACAATTTTGGGGCTGCTGCAGGCTGCTATTCTTAGGCTGGGGGCGGCCCAATAAGCATGAGTCTCCCAAGCCTGAGAATACCAGCTGTCGGGCTTTATCATGGCTGAGTATCAAAATTGGGGGGACTGCATAACGGTTTTTCAAATTATATATTTAAATAATTAAAAAGAAAAAAAAAAAGCCGCATGCGGTTCCTCTTATTTTGATACACAGTTAAGATAAGCACACAGCTGGGGCTGCAACTTGTAGCCATAGGCTTTATCTGTGCTGGGTATCATAATATGGGGGGACCATACGGCAATTTTTTTATTTATTTATTTATTTTTATACCACTATAGACACAGGCAGCGCGTGTGATTACAATCAGTCAGCTGACATTCAGTATGGGGGCACGTCTGACTGCAACTAATCACAAACACCGGTGGGTAAGGAAAGCAGTGCATATGCAATGAACATAATGCGTGGCACCAGAAGTGAATGGGCGGCCCAGGAGCAGTGTACAGCCGTGCCGGAGGCTCGGTAAGTACAGAGTGCTTATTCCTATCCCCCTATCCCTTGTGCAGTATTTTTAATGGCCGGATTCTAGTCCCAATAGACTTACCGTATTTTTCGGCTTATAAGACGCACTTTTCCTCAAAACATTTTGGAGGAAAATGAGGGGTGTGTCTTAAAATCTCAATAAACCTTACCAGGAGGTGGGGAATTGGTGCGGGTGGCTGTCTGTGCGCGCAGCTGTCTCTCTGTGTGGCGGCCGGCTGTCTCTCTGTATGGGCAGCCGGCTGGCTGCCTCTCTGTATGGGCGGCCGGCTGGCTGTGCTGGCAGCAGAAGCTGAGGTGGCTGGGCGGAGGTTGTCCCAGATGCTCTGGCTTCAAATGATGGCACCTGGAGTCAATGCATGCGCAGATGGAGCTCTTGGCTCTGGGTGCCATTTCTTTGAAGCCCGGACCGCCAACAGAGCATCTGGGACACCCGCTGCACCAGCCTGCTCCACACAGCCAGCACAGCTTCCACTGCCAGAACAGCTTCCACTGCCAGGCACAGACCCATCGCTGCCAGGCACAGACACCACCTGTGACTCCACTCCACCACTGCTGCTGCCCCCTCTCCGGTAAGACAACACCGGAGTATAAGATGGACCCCATTTTTTTCTCTAAATTTGGGGTCTTATAATCCGATGTGTCTTAAAAAAGGAAAAATACGGAAAATGGGGACCAGAAGCAGATTTTAAAAACTGGATCACTGAGACCCGCCAATCCTGGTTATCTTCGAGTCCGCTCATCACTAAAGGTAAGCCAACACTTAGCCCCAGATCCTGAAAAATAAAAATGTTACTTTTCTCAGAAACAGACAAGAAACTGAGTTTCTTTTTTTTTTTCCAAACTTCAGAATTTTTATTCTCCACTTAAATAAAAAAGAATATACGTTTGGTATCTGTGTACTCGTACCTGGAGAATCATAATGGCTGGTCAGTGTTAACATATAGTGAACATGGTAAATAAAAAATTGTGGAATTGCACTTTTTTGCAATCTTACTGCACTTGGATTTTTCCCATTTTCCAGTATAATATATGCTAAAATGAATGGTGTCATTCACAAGTACAACTCGCCCCGCAAAAAACAAACCCTTATGGCTATGGGGACAGAAAAATAAAAAAGTTATGGCTGTTAGAAGAAGGGGAGGATAAAACAAATGTGCTAAAAAGGAAAATTGCAAGGCTGTGAAGGGGTTAATAAGGGGTTGTCTTTGTAGAATGTATTTGTACTGAAAGTTTTCTAAATAAAGAAGCCTTTGGGAAGAAAAAAAAGAGCTTTGGTATTGGTGTTTACTGCCGAAGTACAAATATACTGTATATTCTACATTGCAGAACATGAATCCCACTTGTGTGCAGTCTGTGATCATGAACAGCAGTGAGATGACGTGTGCTGGACGGCTGCAGAGTAATGGGAGGTGTCAGCTCTCTGCACTGGGTGGTGTTTATATAATATAATAAGACCCCTAAATGGACTGTCAGAGCCCAAATTGTGCCTCCCAACTCCCCATAACCCTGATCCCCTCCCACCTTACTTACTGTATTACTCTTGCTTTGGCAACACTAACTGCATTTTGGTCCTGCCAATAAAGCATATTTGAATTTGAATTTGAATTTAATAGAAAGAGCAAACAATCACTGGGCATGAATCACTGTCAGCCACTGCAGGCTCCGGGTACTATTGTCTTACACTTCCAGGCAGCTATTTCCCATCTGGCTCGTTGGTCTAGGGGTATGATTCTCGCTTTGGGTGCGAGAGGTCCCGGGTTCAAATCCCGGACGAGCCCTATTTTTTTTTTTTTCTCCGACTGTACATTTTTTTTTTCTTTTTCTTTTTATGACTAAAGATTTTACAATAAATTATCAACAATAAGGGAATATTCCTAAACTGTGGATTAATATGTATTTTCAATCAAGAAAAATAATAGACATATAAACATATAGACATATAAAGGATTATTCCTAAACTACATATACATTTATTTACAATCAAGAACAAAATAGGGCTCGTCCGGGATTTGAACCCGGGACCTCTCGCACCCAAAGCGAGAATCATACCCCTAGACCAACGAGCCTCACATGGAGAGGAAGCTCCTTTAGAGCTTCTGTACTGTTCCCTTCTGCTGGTTTTTCATCAGTAATAAGCTCAGTAGCTGTCGGTTCTCACAGATATTGCTGCAAAGTGCAATATAAAATGATCCACATAGCAGCACAATTCCATGAGAACCATAACTTAGTTTAAGGAAATAAATTGTACACCTGATACCAATACAATCAGGGAATCTAATATGTATGGGTGATGGTGGTAGCATCCATTATACATATGAGGCTGTATATATTTAAAATGCCATTGAAATCAGGCAATGGCACATTCATGTCCCCCATTTTTGTTGGTAGGGAGTAAAAATGAGCTTTCAGCTGACCTTGACCATTATGCTTTGTGTGTTAGGCTACTTTCACACTTGTGTTGGACGGCTTCCGTAGCATTGCATTGTGTGACGGATGCAACGGATGCTATGGATCGCACAAAACAACGGAAAACTTTTTTTTTTTTCTTCTTTACAGTTTTACCGTCAGCAGACTATTGTGAACAATCAGCTGAGCGCTCTCACATGCCGGCGGCCGGGCGCTCAACTGAGCGTTCTCACATGCCGGCGGCCGGGCATGCCGGCGGCCGGTCGCTCAGCTGAGCGCTTTCACATGCCAGCAGCCGGGCATGCCGGTGGCCGGGCGCTCAACTGAGCGTTCTCACATGCCGGCGGGCGGGCGCTCAGCTGAACGTTCGGCCACCGAGAGACAAAATAAAGTTTGTGATTTAAAAAAAAAAAAAGAGCATGTGCAGTGAAACCCTACGGATTGCACTGCTCAAAAAAACGTTACGTGCTGTGTTTCTTCCGCCCGACGCAGCGTCAAAATAACGACGCTGCGTTGTCCAGCGGATGCAACGCTGAGACTTGCGTTACAGTGCGTTGTCCATACAAGTCTATGGAGAATAGCGCAGTACGTTAACGGACTGCGCTATTCTCCATAGTCACGGACTCTGCTGAACGCAAGTACCCTTAGCGGTAATTCATCTCTCATAATTTTCTATACTATGTTAAAATATGGAAAAGTGCACACATGACAGTGTACTAAAAGGACCCTCTTACAAAAATCAGAAGCTTACAAAAAACTAATTATTGATTTGGCCAAGGAGGGGTTAAAATATTGATGAAACAAGCATACAGTGCCTACAAGTAGTATTCAACCCCCTGCAGATTTAGCAGGTTTACACATTCGGAATTAACTTGGCATTGTGACATTTGGACTGTAGATCAGCCTGGAAGTGTGAAATGTACTGCAGCAAAAATGAATGTTATTTCTTTTTTTATTTATTTTTTTTTAAATTGTGAAAAGTTTATTCAGAGGGTCATTTATTATTCAACCCCTCAAACCACAAGAATTCTGTTTGGTTCCCCTAAAGTATTAAGAAGTATTTCAGGCACAAAGAACAATGAGCTTCACATGTTTGGATTAATTATCTCTTTTTCCAGCCTTTTCTGACTAATTAAGACCCTCCCCAAACTTGTGAACAGCACTCATACTTGGTCAATATGGGAAAGACAAAGGAGCATTCCAAGGCCATCAGAGACAAGATCGCGGAGGGTCACAAGGCTGGCAAGGGGTACAAAACCCTTTCCAAGGAGTTGGGCCTACCTGTCTCCACTGTTGGGAGCATCATCCGGAAGTGGAAGGCTTATGGAACTACTGTTAGCCTTCCACGTCCTGGACAGCCTTTGAAAGTTTCCATCCGTGCCGAGGCCAGGCTTGTCCGAAGAGTCAAGGCTAACCCAAAGACAACAAGAAAGGAGCTCCGGGAAGATCTCATGGCAGTCGGGACATTGTTTTCAGTCAATACCATAAGTAATGTACTCCACCGCAATGGTCTCCGTTCCAGACGAGCCCGTAAGGTACCTTTACTTTCAAAGCGTCATGTCAAGGCTCGTCTACAGTTTGCTCATGATCACTTGGAGGACTCTGAGACAGACTGGTTCAAGGTTCTCTGGTCTGATGAGACCAAGATCGAGATCTTTGGTGCCAACCACACACGTGACGTTTGGAGACTGGATGGCATTGCATACGACCCCAAGAATACCATCCCTACAGTCAAGCATGGTGGTGGCAGCATCATGCTGTGGGGCTGTTTATCAGCCAAGGGGCCTGGCCATCTGGTCCGCATCCATAGGAAGATGGATAGCACGGCCTACCTGGAGATTTTGGCCAAGAACCTCCGCTCCTCCATCACGGATCTTAAGATGGGTCGTCATTTCATCTTCCAACAAGACAACGACCCAAAGCACACAGCCAAGAAAACCAAGGCCTGGTTCCAGAGGGAAAAAATCAAGGTGTTACAGTGGCCTAGTCAGTCTCCTGACCTTAACCCAATTGAAAACTTGTGGAAGGAGCTCAAGATTAAAGTCCACATGAGACACCCAAAGAACCTAGATAACTTGGAGAAGATCTGCATGGAGGAGTGGGCCAAGATAACTCCAGAGACCTGTGCCGGCCTGATCAGGTCTTATAAAAGACGATTATTAGCTGTAATTGCAAACAAGGGTTATTCCACAAAATATTAAACCTAGGGGTTGAATAATAATTGACCCACACTTTTATGTTGAAAATTTATTAAAATGTAACTGAGCAACATAACTTGTTGGTTTGTAAGATTTATGCATCTGTTAATAAATCCTGCTCTTGTTTGAAGTTTGCAGGCTCTAACTTATTTGCATCTTATCAAACCTGCTAAATCTGCAGGGGGTTGAATACTACTTGTAGGCACTGTAAATATGGATGATTGACTATAAAAATGGTTCCTATAGAAGTGTGATTTCTAATCTGTATTCCACAGATTGGAGTAGACACAACCATTACTCCCATTATTGGCTCCCAATCCTAATCTGTTCCCCCGACAGGCATTACTTGTACTTGTATATCTCGCTAAGAACACAACATCCATAAATCCTTTAGGGTGAGCAGGATTATTGGCTCATCCCGATGAGTACTTAAAAGGATTGGACGGAGAATATTACCTATAAAACAGTGCAAAAGGACAACTTCAGGAGAACCGTGAGTGACAACACAGGAAGGGTGGGATGTTGGGGGACGACGAATTCTACCTCTTTAAGAATATAACTGATATTAGTCCCTGGGATGGCCCTCAATATCATATTGCACCAAAATGGGCATTTACCCTACAGGCCATTTTTATGGGTGTGGTGTTCATCATTGGCACTCCTTTAAACTCTGTTGTATTGGTGGTAACCGTAAAATACAAGAAACTGCGGCAGCCACTCAACTACATCTTAGTGAACATCTCGGTGGCCGGACTCATCATCTGTATCTTCTCTATTTTTACCGTGTTTGTTTCCAGCTGCCAAGGGTATTTTGTCTTCGGCAAGACTGTCTGTTATATTGAGGGCTTCGTTGGCACTCTCTCAGGTAAGGCCGCCATGTATAAGGCTTCAGTAGACCTTGACACAGTTTTACGTTTGTTTCACTTTCTTTCACCTGATTACCAATATTATTATTTTTTGCACAATCTAGATGTAGAATTTCCCCAAAAGTTGCAGAGAGCAGAGGTTGGTCATGGGAGATGGGATTATTGGTACCACACAAGGCCAGCGCAGGTAGTCATCTAGAAGAGATTTGTGCCCCGGGTTTGGATAGGACTACCAACAGTCAAAAAATCAAAAGCCTTGATATAGCAGAATTGTACACAACCTCCTAGCTAGAGCAGCAGACCCAACCAGCACTTTAGGAGCCACGTGGCCAGCTCTGTGGCCAGTAACGTTATAGACATATGCACTGGTTACAGTACAACGTCCACATTGAAATACTGCAGACAAAGCTTTATCTAGGAACCAATGTAGAAAAAAAATATATAATTTACACTAAAATGTCTGCGATGTCATTAATTAGTTTATTTCTCCATATTGATTAGAGTCTTGTCTCTATTTTTTTAATTAAACATGCCTCACTGGGTACAACCCCAATAATATACAGGAATCTGATTAATACAGAAATTTCACAAACAAATCTGCAGTGGGTAAATATTTTCTTCTGAGAGAAAAAAATAGCAGGACTCCTAGAATTTATTTGGGGGGCTTTGTCATGACGCCATACACCTTAATGTTGATGTGTCTGGTGAAACATCTTAAAGGGAACCTGTCACAAGATTTGGGCCCTATAAGCTGCGGCCACCACCACTGGGCTCTTATATACAGTATTCTAACATGCTGTATACAAGAGCCCAGGCCTGTGTAGAACATAAAAAACACTTTATAATACTCACCTATGGGGAGGTGCTGTGCAGACTGGTCGTATGGGTGTCTCTGTTCTCCGGGTGCAGTGCCATCTCTGTCCTCCTTCTTCTGAAGCCTGGGTGCCTGACGCGTCCTACATCATCCACACTAGCTAGCATTGAGGTTCTACGCAGGCGCACTTTCATCTGCCAGCTAGTGTGGATAACGTAGGACGTGTCATGCACCAGTCTGCACCGCATCGCCCGTTAGTTGAGTATTATAAAGTGATTTCTACGTTCTAACCAGCGGCCTGGGCTCTCATATACAGCATGGTAGAATGCTGTTTATCAAAGCCTACTGGTGGTGGCCGCAGCTTACAGTCACCAAATCTGGTGATGGGTTCCCTTTAAGATGGAAGGTTTGGCATGAGAGTCCATAAAGTAGCATAAACTAGGAAGACAGAAGAATGTGGTTGAGGTCTACACAGCCTCTTCAGGAGGCACTAACACCAGCTCCTCCTAGACCTGGATCAGTATAGAGCCGGTTGTCAGTCAGTGCCGTGGCGTGGTTAGAGCCACTGCTATGTTCTGAACGCTGCTCCAATCACACCTCTACAACTGAAAGTGGGCTCTGCATTGCATCAGTACAGAGCTTGCTGTCAGTCAGTGCCTGGGTGTGGTTAGAGCCACTGCTCACTATGTACTGAGCGCTAATCTGGCCACACCTCTACAACTGAAAGCGGGCTCTGCATTGCATCAGTACAGAGCTTGCTGTCAGTCAGTGCTTGGGTGTGGTTAGAGCCGCTGACCACTATGTACTGAGCGCTGATCTGGCCACACCTCTACAACTGAAAGCGGACTCTGCATTGCATCAGTACAGAGCTTGCTGTCAGTCAGTGCTTGGGTGTGGTTAGAGCCACTGCTCACTATGTACTGAGCGCTAATCCGGCCACACCTCTACAACTGAAAGCAGGCTCTGCATTGCATTAGTATAGAGATTGCTGTCAGTCAGTGCTGTGGCGTGGTTAGAGCCGCTGCTCACTATGTTCTGAACGCTGCTCCAGTCACACCTCTACCACTAAAAGCGGGCTCTGTATTGCATTAGTATAGAGATTGCTGTCAGTCAGTGCTGTGGCGTGGTTAGAGCCGCTGCTCACTATGTTCTGAACGCTGCTCCAGTCACACCTCTACCACTGAAAGCGGGCTCTGTATTGCATCAGTACAGAGCTTGCTGTCAGTCAGTGCCTGGGTGTGGTTAGAGCCGCTGCTCACTATGTACTGAGCGCTGATCCGGCCGCACCTCTACAACTGAAAGTGGGCTCTGCATTGCATCAGTACAGAGCTTGCTGTCAGTCAGTGCCTGGGTGTGGTTAGAGCCACCGCTCACTATGTACTGAGCGCTGATCTGGCCGCACCTCTACGACTGAAAGCCGAGACTGCTGGAGGAATAAAGTTAATTTCTTCCTGATTTCGGAGCCCTTAGTGTGGTGGCCGAATTGCTTCAGAACGCTATTAATCTGCAGATTAACCTCATATCTGCAGGCTGAGGGTGCGCTCACATGAACATATAACTCGCACGATTATCAGATCGCATCACCCGGCAGGGCCGCACACTCTCTGACAGGAGCAGGTTGGCTGCATGTATCTCTATGCAGCTGACACGCTCCTGTCTGAGGAGTGTGCGGCCATGCCGGGTGATACGATCCTATAATCATGAGCGCACCCTCGTAGTGGGGTCTTTTTTATACAGAAGTTTCCCTTTAAAGCATTCTTTTTCCTGAAATAAACTTTTTATATCCTTTTTGTGCTAATTTTGAAGCAGATTCAAGGAGGAATCCCTCTTAATTGTCAGGAGCTTCTTTTCCTTCCACCAGGCCCTTTTTTAAAGCCTGAAGAGGAAAAAAATACACAAAAAAAAAAACCCTGAACACACAGCAAAGTGGATTTACATGGAAATAAGGAAGAAAAGTCCCTCAGGTGTTTTTGTAGGGATATTTGTGGTGCTTTCTGGAGCAGATGCACCCCCGCCCCCAAGAAAAACAAAAAATACCCTATATAGACAGTCCAAACGTATCTGTACAGACTGCTATTACTGGCCCCAGAAATCTGTAGTATGGGCCCTTATACACAGGTGACCACAGTGATTTGTAGCCTGATTTAAAAAAAAAAAAAAGATTTCCTTCTATTAAAATAGATTTTTAAGCTGCTTTAAGGGTAGTTTACACACTGCGACACCGATAGCAATCCATTTCACTCCATACATTTATTTCGCACTTGCGATCTAGAATTTCACATCGCTAGCGATGTGGCAGCGAGTAAAGTACCCTTTACACGCAGCGACATCGCTAACGATCTCGTTACCGATGGTAACGATCTCGTTAGCAATGTGACACGCCAGATTGCAGATGCGATCAGCCGAGATCGCACATAAGTAGTTTTATCGCGCCGGTCACATCTGCGATCTCGGCAGATTGCATCTACGATCTGGTGTCACATTGCTAATGAGATCGCTAGCGATGTCACAGCATGTAAAGTACTTTTAAGTGATGTCATGGAGTCTGACACAATAGTGATTGTATTTGGGGTCTGATACTTCATGTTGTTTCTATAAACGGAAATATTAATAGTCACACAGCAGAGGAAACGTTCCCTCATGTTTCCCGCCCCGGGATATCACGCAGGGCCGGTGCTGTGGGCAGGTGAAGCGCTTATATGCTGACTCCATTGCTCGTCTCCTCAGGTCTGGTCACCGGCTGGTCCCTGGCATTTCTGGCCTTTGAAAGATACTTTGTTATCTGCAAACCCATGGGAAACTTCTGCTTCAGCTCCAAACACGCGCTGGCTGTTGTGCTGGTCACCTGGCTCATTGGTTTCGGGGTGTCTATACCGCCATTCTTTGGCTGGAGCAGGTAAGCGGCCATAGCAGTGCTCACTTATGACAGCGAGGTGAATAGTGAGGAGCCGGAGTCACGTAGCATGCAGAGGGTTAATATCTGTGTGTGTGACTACTACAGAGGAGGAGAGGGCAGTGAACGTGCGGCGCTGTGGCTTAGTTGGTTAAAGCGCCTGTCTAGTAAACAGGAGATCCTGAGTTCGAATCTCAGCAGTGCCTATGTTTTACTTTTTATATTGATAACCCATAAAAATTATTTTAGTGGCTAACCGTTTAACAAAATTATCAGATTAACCAAACAGAATGTTTTCTGAGCTGTATTCTTTATTTTTTACATTTTTTTTGCATGTTTTACAGCTGAAATTTCCTAATGTCTCAGTTTCTACCTTCTGGCAATTTACCCTGATTACCCCCATTCATGATTCATGGTCTTTTTTGTCATTTTTTTTTTTAAATCCATTTTGACAGTTTTTGTCAACAAATCCTTTAAAAAGGGAAAATTGCACACACAAAAAAACGCTCTTTGTGCTCAATTCCTTATTGCATTGGCTGCTGTTTTTTTCCTTATTTTTTGATGTTTTTCGTGTTTTTCATTTGTATGTAATTCTTTTCATTTGTGCTTTTGTTACAGTTTATTTTTTATGCCTGTTTTTTTAATGCACCATTGTTTACAGGGTTTGGGATTTCCAGATGTTGTCACCTGATTATCAATTTGTAACTTTTTTAAAAATTACAAAAATTTGTCACAAATGTACTAAAGTCCCTAAGGCTGCTTTCACACATCAGGTTTTTGCTGTGCGGCACAATCCGGCGCTTTGCAGAAAAAACGCATCCGTTTTTTTTTGCCTCCGGATGCGTTTTTTACTCATAGACTTGCATGAGCGCCGGATTGTGCCGCATGGCCTTGCGTTGCGTCCGGATGCGGCATATTTAGCCGATGCAGCAGCCGCATGGAACGTTGCTTGCATCGTTTTTTGTCTGCGGCGAAAAACCGCATTGCGACGGATTCGGCGCAATGCGGCACGATTTACAATGCAAGCCTATGGACGCTGTATGCGGCATCCTGCGGCAAAAAACGCAGCCGGATGCGGTTTTTTGAACTGCGCATGCTCAGTATCATACCCGATCCATCAAAAAACAGACGGGCCGCATGGAAAAACTTACATGGAAAAACTTACATGGAAAAACTTACGCAACGGATCCGTTTTTTTCGCCGCATCCGTTGCATAGATTTTTGAGCCTGATACAAAAAAACTGATGTGTGAAAGCAGCCTAATGGAGTGACGTTATGTACAACAGTTATTTTTGGCATAAATTTTTGTGCCATTTGCAAAACATACGTTTTGGCTTTTGTTTTAAACACAAAAATAAAGTCCATTTTTAATTTTATGGAAAATTCCTGAAGGTTGTCACAACATTTTAAAAATAAATACAACTAATATTACAAGCCTAAAAAAGAAAAGTGACATAAAATGAAATGCAAATAATGAGTTTGGGCTAAAATGTCGCAAAATTAGTAGTAAAAAAACCAGACGCACATAAAATAACTCCAGGGGGAACCTGTAGTACATTGATGCAAAAATGTAGCAACTTTTTAAGAAGTTGTTGAAAACATCTGGAGGCCCCATCCCCACTCACATTGGCGAATATAAAAAAAAAAATTAAAACGGCACAAAAGAAAAGAAGAATTAAGCACAAATGAGAAACAGGCAAAAATACCCCAAAAATAAACCAAAAAAGGCACACATGCAATAATAAATCAGTCCCAATATACAGTCCATTAAGAAACGTCATGTAAGTAATGAAATAGTTTTATAAAGCGAAGCTGAGGGCAGGATTCATTATTGTACTTGCCCTTGTTTTTTATGTTTATTTAATTTTTAGTGTTTTGCCCTTCTTTTTTATTTGCACAATATTCATATTTGAATTTGCATCATTTTTAAGTTATTTTATTTGTATTTATCTGTTTCTTTTTTTTAAGTTCACCATTGTTTATGGTTTGTAGTTGTTTTTTGCCTAAAGGGGGCTTTTTACGCTACGATATCGGTAATGTTTTATCGTCGGGGTCATGTTGTTAGTGACGCACAGCCGGCGCCATTAACGATATCACAGCTTGTGACACCAGCGACCTTAAGCGACCTCAAAAATGGTGAAAATCGTTCACCATGGAGAGGTCGTTCCAAAACCAAAAATCGGTAATGGTTGATTATCGATGTTGTTCGTCACTCCTGCGACAGCACACATCACTATGTGTGACAATGCAGGAGCGAGGAACGTCTCCTTACCTGCCGCCGACCACAATGCGGAAGGAAGGAGGTGGGCGGGATGTTAACGTCCTGCTCATCTCCACACCTCCGCTTTGATTGACCGGCCGCTTAGTGACGTCGCGATAACGTCGCTGTGATGCCGAACGTCCCTCCCCCTTGAGGGAGGGATTGTTCGGCAGTCACAGCGACGCTGCCGTAGCGATAATGTTCGCTACAGCAGCGAACACACGATATCGCACACACGACGGGGGCGGGTGCTTACATGCTCGATATCGCTAGCGATGTCGTAGCGTGTAAAGCCCGCTTTATTCCTCACTTGGGACTATTTGAAACGTCACAAAATTTGCCTCAATCTACCTCAGGTACTCCTGGAGTGATTTTATGATTTTACAGATATCCCATATTTTTTTTACGCTGAAATGGTAAAAGACAAAAATGAAGACCATTTCTTACTTTGAACAAAATCTATGTACTACTTGCACCATTTTGAAAAAATAGAGAAAAACTTGTGTCCAGCGCAATGAAACAGGTCCAGCTCATAACATTTCCAGGTTTATTTAGACACAAAGCAGTCTCATTAAAATTGGACAATTACATACATGTAAAAGTCAGGCAATATCTCCGATGGAGGATTTTAATTAGAATTTTGAAGAAATTGCCCAACAAAAAGTTAGCGAATACCACAAAATAAAACAAAAAGTGACTTAAACCCCCACAAACGATGAATTGGGGCCGAGGTTTGCGCACTCAGGTTAGTTAGTTGCCCTATCCAACTGATGATGATGAATGCAGTCTGAGTTGGACATTTATACACAGAAATTTTAGGTTATACAGTTCCTCATTTGTTTTGATCACTCCAAAATAAAATCTTTCTGTTCCTAATGGTCCATTTACACTGGTGCACGATTATTGGGAATTAGTATGCCTAGGAAGCCTGATCCACCATAACCCCTAAGCCTTTATAGTCTATCAATCACCCGGTGAATGAGCAGAGCACTAGTGATGAGTGATCACTACTATTCTTGGTACTCATAATAAGAAGTTGAATGCTCGGATGGGTGCGACTCGTATACAGAGTATAATGGAAGACAATTTGGAACTCGAGCATTTTTCCTGGAAATCTTGCGGAAAAATGCTTGAGTCCCCCATTGACTTCCATTATACGTGGGTATTCGACCTGCGCCTATCTGAGCATCCAACTGCGCGTTATGAGTACCGAGCATGGTAGAACAATAACAGCCTATGCGCACTGAGCCATCTATTACAGGTCATTCAGTTCACATCTTGAAAGGGTTATTCCCAGGTTTGGAAGTCCATTCCCTATCCATGGGATACGGGATAACTTCCAGATTACTGCAAGCCTGACTGCTAGGACTCTCACTAATCTCGAGCTCAGCATTTGGCCATATCCAACAGTTCCATTAAAATTAATAGAGCGGCAGTGCGCATGATCAACCACTTTTCCATTCACATGTGGCTCTGATCACGGAAGTTATTTCCTTTCCAATGTACTTGTAGTTGCAGGAAAGACCGGGTATCATGCCGCGCTTGTTACCAATTCTAGAAGGCAGGATTAATCCATGTCTTTTATTTAAACAACAAAACAAGTCAACGCGTTTCAAGGGACTCAGCCCTCTTCCTCAGGACATGTATTAATGACAGGTTCCTGTCAACACACGGTCCAACACACGGCACCCCTGCTGAATAGCTGTTCTCGGTGCCAGCAGAAAGAGCAGGCAGTCAGAAATGCTGTGTTTTGGGGCTGCCCTATCTTCTGATCATGGCTGCAGACAGGTACTGCACATCTGCCTCCCATTGATTTGAATGGGAGGCGGATGTGCAGTACCCGGCCAAAGCCACTATCAGAAAACGGGGCAGCTCCGAAACTGAGCATTTCCAGTCTTTTGCTTCTGACGCCGGCGGCACTGATAATAGCTGATCGGCAAGGATGCCGGGTGTCAGATCCCAGCTGATTGGACATTGATGACCGATCCTAACGATAGACTATCAATGTAAAAGTAGTGGACAACCGTTTTAAGCTTGATGTTAGTCTGATAGGAGAGAAATTGGTTAGATAGTGGCTATTTTAGCTATTCTTGTTTTCTCATTTTTCTCTATTCTTCATTTAAATCATGTCATTTATGTTTATTTTCCTTCTCTTCCCCACACAGGTATATGCCTGAGGGTTTACAGTGCTCATGTGGTCCAGACTGGTACACAGTCGGCACTAAGTATCGCAGTGAATATTACACATGGTTTATATTCATCTTCTGTTTTGTTATTCCCTTGACCATTATCTGCCTCTCATATGCACGGCTACTGGGAGCACTGCGGGCGGTAAGTTTATTATTCATAGAACTAGAGGGCAGATGTAGTAATACCGCCCAAAAGTAACACAATTTTATTGCTCAGATTACATTGCCTCGTGTCTGGTTATACAACACCCCCCACTCCTGTGATTAGCAGCTCATTATCTATAAACATTTCACATAGAGAGCCCAGTATGGACAGGTCTAGTTTTCTCAGCTCTGCTGCATGTTAAATCTAAAAACTCTTATTGTGTCAGAACAGCAGCATCCAGTAAACTAAGTGATACATCATTGGATGCAGGATCTCTTTGTCTACATCATACTGCTCTCAGATGATGTAGTAAAAACCTACTGACAGATTCCTCTAAAGGGAATCTGTCAGTAGGATCCACCCTCCTAAGCAATATGGGCATTTAGATAATAGAAAGTTGAATAAAATGATACCTTGGTATCTGTGATCAGATGTCTTATTCCAAAGAAATCCACTTAATATGTGTATAAGTTTTCAAAGGGGTACTCCAGAAATAAAAAAATTCTTCTAATGCCCCTTCCTTCATAAACAATATAGATGAGCTGCACAATGTAGTTCTGTATCCTCACAATACCTGCAATTCAGCGTGAGGTTGTAGCTGGTCTCCTTCCCTCTGGGACGTTATATCACACATCAGGTACTGTGCTCCCTGCTGTTAGTAACAACCATCCCCCTGATGATATCTGCTTCTATCCAAGAACAGAGGGCTGCTTGTTACTAACAGCAGGGAGAACACTCCCTGCTGTGTGATGTGACATCCCAGAGGGGAGGGGAAGCAGTGAGGGAAGCAGCTTCACCCTGAATTATAGGTATTATGAGGATACAGAACTGCACTGTGCAGCTTTGTAGTTTGAGGGCAAGTACATTAGAAGAATTTTTTTGTCTCCCTGGAGTACCCCTTTAGCCTCTTCCTCACCTTAGACGTACCGGTACGTCCTATTTTGTGGACTTCCTGACCTTAGTCGTGCCTGCTTGATTTCCGCCTTGATCTAGGCTTACATGACAGCCGAGCCCTGGTTCTCACAGACAGGAACAGTCCCTGCACCAACCCTGGCTGTTTAAGCCCCTAAATGCTGTGATCAATAACTATTGCAGTATTTTCAAGGCTGGGAGAGGATGTGCACTTTTCTCCCATGCAATCAGGACCCCAGTGACATGATCACGAAGGCCTATTCATTGCGATTGCAATCTTGGGTCGTCATGATGATATTATGATGACCACCTGGTCAGCCAGCTATGGGAATCCTCCTACAACATGCTTGTAGAACTGACCTAAGAAATAAAGCCGCCTTATGATTAATACTGCAGTGTGAACAGCATAAAAAATAGTTATAAAACCAATTCTCGAACTGCTGTTGATTTGTTTATTCTGCCACCCAAATATTGCAGTAAGGCTCAGCTCACATTTACCCTGTGCTCAACCCAGGGCACTTACACAGGGGATTAAGTGTAAATCTCTGAAAAACGTGATTTAGACAAAGTTTACAGTGGAAAATTCACTGTAATGAGGCAGATGGAGTCAGTTTGAACTCCTGTCTGCTGGCCTGTGGTCTGGCAATATGTCATGTTTTCACGCATATTTTTACGCGTGCACAAAAGTGCGATTAACAACAATTTTGTGCATCTTTAAAAAGGACATCTCTGAACATAGGCCAAACAGAGCCCAGAGTAACACTGCTGCTTCATTATAGTTAATGGATCAGTTAGAAATTTCAAGTGAATCACATATTTCAGAGATGTAGATGGAAACCCTAATGTAAGTGCTCAGTATAGAACACAGGATAAATGTGAATTGATCCTAAATGTTCTGGACCCCAAATTGCCACAAATAGCATTCAACTCAACCCACAAAAAACAAGTCTCCACAAAGCTCTAGAAAAGGGCTGTGGCTCTTCCCCTCAAAAGTAAACAAGCAAAATCTGCACTTCAAAATCCAAGTTCCCCCCTCCCTTCTGTTTGGTATTGTTGTAGTGAGGAGAGCCACTTAATATTCGGGGTGTGTCTCCAAAAGCAGGAGCTGGGCACAATGTACAGACACTACAATCGTCTGGGCTCAAAAAGAGCTTATTTACAAGTTTTATTTCTGTAACATTCACTGCATTTGATACCATGGGTGTTTTCCAGAGACAAAATCACCACTACACCCATAGATGACTTCCCAGAGGGGTGTAATTTCCAAAATGTGGTCACTTGAGGGTTTGGGTTTTTTTTTTGCTATCATGGCACTTAGGGTCTCTGCAAATGGAGTCCACAAACTATTCTAATAAAATCTGTGCTGCAAAAATCAAATGGCTCTTCTTCCCTCCTAAGCCCCGCAGTGTGGACAAACAGTACTGTACAGTCACATGTGGGGTGTTGCCACGTTCAGGAGAAATTTTGTAACACATTATGGGGAATTTTTTTACCTATTCCCCTTGTGAAAATTGGAAATCTGGGTTAAGGCAACATTTTAGTGATACAAATTTAATTAGTTTTAATTAGAATTTTTTTTTGTGGCACAGCTGTGGTGTCAATGTGACGCCCTGGACCCCAGGGGTCACAGGTAAATACATCAACCACATACACACACACCCCCGCCCCCTGTGGGGTCACACACATGTCACCCGAAAGGGAGACCTGATGCCTCCCCCAGGGCAAGTAGACCACACCAAGTGGGCGGAGTCAGGCAGAAAGACACGCCCACCGAGGAGACTACTGTCCTGGGGCAGGAAGTTCAAACAGACAAAGATCAGATGAGTTTGGAGAGTGACAGTGACAGGAGGTGAAAAAGGAGAGAAACTGTCAGGGACCCGGGTAGGAGCCTGGGCCCCTTAGAGAACGTCAGGCAGGCAGGTGGTGGTGCCCGTCTGCAGGAGTACCGGTTCAGCAACCGGCGGAACCGTACGGACCGGGCCTGGGTTGTGGCCCTCCGGTCCCGAACCGGGGAGTCAAACGTGTACCGGAGCACCAGAAAGAAGGGTACTCAGACCCCGTCCTAGCTTAGAAGCCACTGAGTATAGGCGAATTGACTGATTGCTGGCCGGACCTCACGGGTTCATCCACAACCAAAGTCCCGAAAGAAGGCAAAAACCCACCGAGACCGGGTGAGCGCCACCGCCAAGGGCCAAACACCCGACGGGCCAGCGCCTGCGGGCAACCGAGGGCTCCTCCGGCAGCTCAACGCCAGGGAGCGGGCTACCATTGCTTAGGCAGGGGGGGCCGAAACACAAACATCCAGAGGTGCACGGGAAAAGGGGCCACCATCAACCCCACAGAGGACATCAGCAGCCGGCCGCGGGGACTGACCACTACCGAACTTTGGTTTACCAGTGACTCAGTGTGAATTAATCGTGAGTACACCAGTGCCATCCGGGCACGACACCCTACACCGCGGCACGGCACCCTGCACCCCGACAACAACAACCACCAACCCTTCCAGTCGCCCCAGTCCCCCACCGGGCCCCGGAACACACCGCCCCTACCCACGGAGGGGCTAACATCTCTGCTGCGACCACAACATCGATCCCGGACGAGCCCGCCATTACTTCAGCCGCAGCGGTGGTGCTTCTCCCGTCACCACGACCCGTGGGTGGCGTCACGACCCGTTACACGACCACCATCCTCCCACCGCCTACTCCCATTAACAAGAGCGACGTGGCCCCCGGTCCGGAGGCGCTCGTGCCACCGACAACCCGAGCACGGACCTCGAGCGGCTCGGCCCGAGCAAGCGGAGGAAGCGGCCGGGCCCCTCTCAGGTCGGTACATCAATATATGTATTGCACCCCTAGATGAATTCAACGAGGGATGTAGTTTGTAAAATAAGGTCACTTTTGGGGGGATTCTGCTGTTCTGGCTACACAGGGTCTCTGCCAATGTGACATGGCACCCCATAAACCATTCCAACTAAATCTGAACTCCAATATGGTGCTCCTTCCCTTCTCAGCTTTACAGTGTGTCTCAAAAGTAGTTTTCAACCACATATGAGGTATTGATGAACTCAGGAGAAATTGTATAACAAATTATTTGGTCCATTTGCTCTGATTACCCTTTTTGAAAATTAAAACTTTGGGGCCGAATGAACATTTTAGTGGAAAAAATGGTAATAATTTGTTTTAACAGCCCTATGTTGTACAATTTAATGAACCACCTAAGGGTTAAAATTGCCCACTATACCCCAAGATGAATTCCTTGAGAAGTGTAGTTTCCACAATGTCTTCATTTATGGGGGGGTTTGGCGGGTTTCTGTTCTGGTATGTCAGGCGATCTTCAAATGTAACATCGCGTCTGCAATGTATTCCAGCCAAAATGAAGCTAGAAAATTCTAATAGCGCTCCTTCCCTTCTGAGCCTTGCCCTGTGCCCAAACAGTAGTTATACAACACATATGGGGTATCTGTGTACTCAGAAGAAATTTAAAAAAAAAATTGTATGGTTAATTTTCTCCTAGTACCTTTGTAAAAATTCAAAATTTGTGGCTAAAGTAAAAAAAAATCCTTCCACACTGCTTTATTTCCTGTTAAGTAACTAAAGGTTTAATAAACTTCTTGGATGTGATTTGGAGTACTTTGAGAGGTGCAGTTTTTAGAATGGTGTCACTTTTGGGTATTTCCTATCACCTAGGCCTCTCACAGTCACTTCAAATGTGATGTGGTCCCTAAAAAAATGCTTTTTGTAATTTTTGTTGGAAAAATTTTAGCCTGTGTGTCAGCACACATGAGCGATTATTTTCTCAGCCCTAATCGGACCGAGAAAACAATCGCAGCATGCTGCGACTGTAATGCGAGTCTCTTTCTCTCGCACCCATTCAAGTCTATGGGGCGAGAGAAAAATCGTACTGCACTCACGGTACACCGGTGTACCGCGAGTACAGGGCGAGAATCGCAATAGCCGGCAACGGAGGAGAGAGGGAGATAAATCCCTCCCTCCCCTCCGCAGCGCCGGCCTGCCCCTCCGCAGCACTGGCCTGTCCCCCGCAGCTGAGGTCCGTTTGCACGGTCGGACCTCAGTCGCAGGGACACTCGCATGACACTCGGCTCTGCTGTACTGCCAGCATGAGCCAAGTGTCATGCGAGGAGATTGCAGTAATACCCGTGTGGTCCCGGCATAACAAAAAAAAATGGTACTGGTGTAAAGTAGACGTGGTAAATCTGTCTCCAGAGATTATTTTAAATTAAAGGAGGCATTTAACAATATGAAACATGTAATGACTGACAGTGTGCTCTCCAGATCTACATAGAAAGAGAATTAGACACAAAGCGCAATAGGGTCTTATCAGACAGGGGAATTGGTCTAGGTGAGGGGTAAAGGAATTGTTCACTTTTTGGGGTTGTTTTTTTTTATCTCTAAATTTCGTGTGCGTCTTATAATCTGATGACTCAAGGTATGACAGCTGCAGTACCCTCAGGTCACTTCATCCCGCCATATAGAACAAGTAGTAGGAGGATAGGAGTAGTAGTTAAAGTAGAATTTGTTTTGAAGCGTAAACAACTTCTTCATAAGGGAAAGTTAGTAAAAACAATTCAAAGTTATTTTATTTTTAATTAATTAATACATTACTATAATGCCTATGTTAGGGCTTTTAGTGACATTTTGCACTGTTGTGTTTAATGGTGTACAGTCATGGCCAAAAGTTTTGAGAATGCTACAAATATTAATTTTTACAAAGTCTACTGCTTCAGTTTTTCTAATGGCAATTTGCACATACTCCAGAATGTCATAAAGAGTGATCAGCTTAACAGCAATTACTTGCAAAGTCAATATTGGCTAAGAAAATGAACTTTAACCCCCAAAACACATTTCAACAGCATTGCATTCCTGCCTTAAAAGGAGCAACTAACATTGTTTTAGTGATTGTTCCATTAACACAGGTATGGGTGTTGATGAGGACAGGGCTGGCGATCAATCAGTCATGATTAAGTAAGAATGACACCACTGGACACTTTAAAAGGAGGCTGGTGCTTGGTATCATTGTTTCTCTCCAGTTAACCATGGTTATCTCTAAAGAAACACGTGCAGCCATCATTGCTCTGCACAAAAATGGCCTAACAGGGAAGAGTATCGCAGCTACAAAGATTGCACCTCAGTCAACAATCTATCGAATCATCAAGAACTTCAAGGAGAGAGCTTCCATTGTTGCCAAAAAGGCTCCAGGGCGCCCAAGAAGGACCAGCAAACGCCAGGACAGTATCTTAAAACTGTTTCAGCTGCGGGATCGGACTACCAGCAGTGCCGAGCTAGCTCAGCAATGGCAGCAGGCTGGTGTGAGTGCTTCTGCACGCACTGTGAGGCGGAGACTCTTTGAGCAAGGCCTGGTTTCAAGGAGGGCAGCAAAGAAGCCACTTCTCTCCAGAAAAAACATCAGGGACCGACTGATATTCTGCAAAAGGTACAGGGAGTGGACTGCTGAGGACTGGGGTAAAGTCATTTTCTCAGATGTATCCCCTTTTCGATTGTTTGGGACATCTGGAAAACCGCTTATTAGGAGAAGAAGAGGTGAGCGCTACAATCAGTCTTGTCTCATGCCAACTGTTAAGCATCCTGAAACGATTCATGTGTGGGGTTGTTTCTCAGCCAAGGGAATCAGCTCACTCACAGTCTTGCCTAAAAACACAGCCATGAATAAAGAATGGTACCAGAATGTCCTCCAAGAGCAACTTCTCCCAACTGTCCAAGAGCAGTTTGGCGCCCAACAATGCCTTTTCCAGCATGATGGAGCACCTTGCCATAAAGCAAAGGTAATCACTAAATGGCTCATGGAACAAAACATAGAGATTTTGGGTCCATGGTCTGGAAACTTCCCAGATCTTAATCCCATTGAGAACTTGTGGGCAATCATCAAGAGACGGGTGGACAAACAAAAACCAACAAATTCTGGCAAAATGCAAGCATTGCTTATGCAAGAATGGACAGCTATCAGTCAGGATTTGGTCCAGAAGTTGATTGAGAGCATGCCAGGGAGAATTGCAGAGGTCCTGAAGAAGAAGGGTCAACACTGCAAATATTGACTTGCTGCATTAACTCATTCTGTCAATATAACCCTTTGATACTCATAATATGATTGCAATTATATTTCTCTATGTGATGTAAACATCAGACAAACACAATTAAAAACCAGAGGGCAACAGATCATGTGAAAATATAATTTTGGTGTCATTCTCAAAACTTTTGGCCATGACTGTACAAAGTATCTGCTTCTGTCTTAGAGGAAAAAAAACAAAAAAAACTTGGTATGTGAAGTGTTGATGTGGCGACCAGATGATTTAACTTTAGGAATATCCAGGATTAAGGCACAACATACGGCTCGTTGGTCTAGGGGTATGATTCTCGCTTAGGGTGCGAGAGGTCCCGGGTTCAAATCCCGGACGAGCCCTGTTTTTTTTTTTTTGTTTTTTTTTATTTATTTTGTTTTGTTGTTTTCATTGTATTTTTTTTTTCATCAAGAAATATTGTGTTGGTTCCTTAAGTATTATCACATTATAGTAGACAAGTTTTTCAAAGGCTGTCATCTACTTAAAGGGGTATTCCCATCTCCAAGATCCTATCCCAATATGTAGTAAGTATAATAATAATAATAATAATAATAATAATAATAATATTAGCAAATATCTCCTATTAGAAATGTAGTATAGTTCTTCTGATTAGCTACGTCTCTTACCTCATGCGGGGCATTGTAGCTTTAGTATCCATGGTTACAACAAGCAACTAACTGTCAGTATATGGATGGTGATGATAACCATGGTTACCTAAGCTGAAATGTCCTGCACATGAGGTAAGAGACTTGACTATATCTATACTATATTTCTAATTGGAGGTATATGCTAATATCCTTATTTTTTTGATCTTTACCATGGGGCGTGGCTCACAGGATGCTCTGGGGACGTGTCTTTGGCTGCTGTGCCTCATTACCCTCTGAGCCACCCCCCTTGGTAAAGAAAAAAAAAAGTATTAAATAGAAAGGTCTATATCTCTGGAACAGTACAGCAGACTAAAAAAATATTTTGTGGGGTAGTGGAAATACTGGCTCCTCTTGACCTGGTGATAGATCGTCTATAAGTATCAAGTGGTCTTCTCTAAATAACGTCTATTCCTCAATTTGTAATCCAGGCTTCTTACTGTGTTCCTCTCAGATCATCAGATTGGTTTCATTACTCTTTATAAGCCTGGGAGTCCTCATCCTGGTGAATGGACATCCCTCTTAGGCCGGAGTCACACTTGTGAGTGACTCGTGCGTAATCACCCGGTACACACACACTCTCTCCTGACAGGAGCAGGTCGGCTGCATATATTTCTATGTAGCTGAGCCACTCGTGTACGGAGAGTATGTGGCTGTGCCGGGTGATGCAATGCGAGACTCGCACGAGTCACTCGCAAGTGTGACTCCGGCATTACCTGTACCCCCCTCCCAATCAGGGTTGTCTCCATTCCGCCCTCCATGAAAGCAATAGCTATAGAGTTTCTCGACAGCATGTTACAAACTCATTTGGGGGCCTCCAGACAGGCTGATTGGTTGGTTGAACAGACAGTGTGTATGCTAATGATATTCCATTCAATGAGGCCTAAACATTTTGCACAAATGCTACACCCTTCTTTTTACTATGGATCCCAAAAGGAGCTAGCATGCTCAAACGCTTACCATGGCCAGTGATTTACTGTGCAAGCATTCCTTGTCTTGGAGGTGACCTGCAGAGGGTTGGGAGGGAATTATTTCTTTGCATTATTCTTGTTGGTCAGACCACTGGGACCCCCACTGATTCCAAGAACAGGTGCTTTATTTCCCCCATATGAATACAGCAGTAGTCCACGTGAGCACCAATCCATACTTCACTTCCACATGTCTATGGAAGCAGTATTGTGCATAACTAATCACTGCTCCCTTCTATGGTGGTGTAATGTATAATTATTACCACTCCATCCACTCGGGGAAACAAAACTGTTCTCGGGATCGGCGAGGGGCCCAATTTTCTGACTGCCATGCGATCATACATTCATCACCTCTTCTTTATGTCGCGGGCGGGGAGGGGGCCGTCGCTGCTGCGCTCTCGCTGGCGCTCGGGTCCGGCGCTGCTGCAGCCTGCTGCTCGCTGCTCGGTGGCTCGAGCGGCGCTCCTCGCCCGTGAGTGAAAAGGGGGTAGTTCTTTGGGATTGGGGGAGTCGGTTCGTGATGCCACCCACGGTTTGTGGTGAGGTTGGGACACCACCGCTGCTCTGGAGAAGGATCCCGGGAGCGATGACAGGGATCTCCCCTCTCCCCTCCGTGGGTAGGGGGGTGTTTTGGGTGGTCCCGGGGCCCGGTGAGGGTAACTGGATAGAGGATGGCCGGGTTTGGTGAGGTGCAGGGTCGTGGGGGCAGACGGCACTGTGGTACTCACTCAGCCAGTAACGTACACAGAGTCTCTGGTAAAACAAACGGCTGGATGGACGGGTTCCGCAGACGGCTGCGGTGATCACTCCCGGAAGGTTGGTGGTGACTGCCTTTCCCTGCACCTGTAGGGTGTTTTCGGCCCCGATGGCTTCCCACCGGTAACCCGCTCCCCAGAGTGGATAGATGCCGAGGGAGCCCCTTTTGCCCGCAGGCTCTCGCCCTGGGAACTGTAGCCTTGGCGGTGACTGTGTTTCCCTTCACGGTTGAGCGGTTGCCTTCAATTGGGTCTTTGCTGCTGGGAAACCCCGGAGGTTCCCGTCGCTAACGGATTTGACCGGTTTTACGGCGACTCCAAGCCTGGTCGGGGTCCGTAAGCCCTGCCAAATGGTGCTGGCTTCTCTTCGCTCCCCGGTTCAGTACCGGCGGGCCACCGCCTGTCCCCGGTCCTACAGTTCCGCGTCGATCGGCCCCTCCTGCAGACGGTCACCACCGTCTGCCAACCTTGCTGTATGTGCCCGAGCCACGTACCCGGACACGGTCAGACTGCTCCTCCACTACTACTTTCTTACTCCTTAACTGCACTCAACTCAACTACTCTCCTGTCCTTTCCCACCTCCAGGACTGTGTACTCCTCGGTGGGTGGGGCCAACCGCCTGGCTCCACCCCACCTGGTGTGGACATCAGCCCCTGGAGGGACGCAACAAGGATTTGAGTGTGACTGATGTGCCTAACCGGGGTGTGGGGTGTGTCGTTGCAGTACCTGTGACGTCCTGGCTTGTCCAGGGTGCCACATTTACGTAGGTGATAAATATTGTTAGTGTGAAAACCCCTTAAACTTGTTCTGCTTCCTGAGGAACACAAATGGAATGGAATGCTGAGCGACAAGCACGTGGTGTGAACACTGCCGTAGCAGGCTCACAGCAACACGTTTTCTTTTTTTCAAACTACCTGCAATATTTCTGAAAGGCCACTCATGTATGTTTGTTACTTAGGAAACATTAATAAATATGCCCTTCTGTGTAGTTCTATCTTCATTCTTTAGGGTCTTATTTGCTTTGATAACATTTTTTATGGGTTTTTTTCCCCCTCTAGGTTGCGGCACAACAGCAGGAATCTGCAACCACCCAGAAGGCTGAAAGAGAGGTGTCTCGTATGGTGATAGTTATGATTGGATCCTTCTGTCTGTGTTATGTTCCTTACGCAGCTATGGCCATGTACATGGTCACTAACCGAAACCATGGGCTAGACCTGCGTTTTGTAACCATCCCAGCTTTTTTCTCCAAGAGTGCTTGTGTCTACAACCCTGTCATATATTCCTTCATGAATAAACAGGTAATGGTTCACATAGCATACCAGCCAATAGCTTGGGAAGTATGGTTTTGGAAAGGAAGACGGATACATTATATCTGGCACAGCAGCTACAACAATAGTCTCAGCATGATTAATAGAAAGCTACAGCAGATGAATATGTATAGTCATTAGAAGTGCATGAATGGGATTGACAGCACTGCTTTATGATTAGATTATAGCCCTCATGTTAGTGCATCATATGATGGGATTAAGTACAGGGCTCAGGGCAGTGCATTGTATCAGATGGAATTAGATACACTGTGTATCACATTGGATGGGATAACATCAGGGCCGGATTATAGGCAGGGCAGACGGGGCTCCAGCCCAGGGGCCCCCACCAAAAGAGCTTTTAAGGGGGCCCCCACCATACTTGGCACCTGTCAGCATTTTTTTTTCTTCACACCCTCTCCCCCTCCGTAAAGACAGTCTAATAAATCAGCTGTGTTTTCGGGGGGGGGAGGCGCGGGGTGTTGAAGCACCGCTATTTATTTGTATCTGCGTCTTGAAGACGCAAAAACAAACTGCGGGCACAGGACGCTGATTGACACCGGAAGTACCAGCGGCCGCTTGTACTTCCGGGGTCAGGTGTGCTAATGCTCCCTGCTATGTGCTGCGGCCGTACCCAGCGAGGGGCGGGCAGCTGCCCCCCCTCCCCTCTCTCCCCCTCCCTAGAAGCAGGGGCACGGTGTAGTGCGCTGCTGTATCTGCTGTCCCCGCTGCGCTCCTCTACACTGTGTGCATGCCATGCACACTAGCAGGAGGCAGCGCGCTGTGCTCTGTCGGCTCTGCTGTGTGCTGTGCTCGGCATGCACCCAGTGTAGAGGAGCGCAGCAGAGCCGATGACCGCAGCTTCCTCTTTCAGTTCCTATTCAAATGTATTTGCATCTTTCAGACGTAAATACATTTGAACAGCGTGCCGGGACCCGGCCCCGCCCCCGACGTGCAGCAACGTGATGAGATCAGCACCTTGCTGACGTCATCACAGTGCTGCAGGCGCCACACAGGGGACAAGAGGAAGCGAGCGCTCCATGAAGGAGCTGAAGAGACAGGTGTAATTAATGGGGATGAGTGAGGAGGGGCTGAGGACACAACGGGGAACATTTGTGAAGGAACACAGCTCTGTGACAGGCAGAGGAGGAGTACTGTATTCCGAGGAAGGGGGGAGGAGTGTGTAGTGATGGGGCAGTGTAATTTGTGTGTGTAGGGGGTGATGAGGGTTGTATTGTGTGTGGGGGGAGGGGTAATGGAGGGTGCATTGTATCGTGTGTGTGGGGAAGGGTAATGGAGGGTGCATTGTATTCTGTGTGGGGAAGGGTAATGAGGGGTGCATTGTATTGTGTGTGGGGGAGGGTTAATGGGGGGGTGCATTGTATTGTGTGTGGGGGAGGGTTAATGGGGGGGTGCATTGTATTTTATGTGGGAGGAGGTGTAATGGGGGGTGCATTGTATTCTCTGTGTGTGTGTGAGGTGATGTGGGGTGCATTGTGTGTGTTTGTGAGGTGATGTGGGGTGCATTGTGTGTGTGTGTGAGGTGATGTGGGGTGCATTGTGTGTGTGTGTGAGATGATGTGGGGTGCATTGTGTGTGTATGTGTATGTGTGTGGTGATGTGGGGTGCATTGTGTGTGTGTGTGTGTGTGTGTGTGTGTGTGAGATGATGTGGGGTGCATTGTGTGTGTGTGTGGTGATGTGGGGTGCATTGTGTGTGTGTGTGTGTGTGTGTGTGTGTGCGAGGTGATGTGGGGTGCATTGTGTGTGTGTGTGTGTGTAGGAGGTGATGTGGGGTGCAGTGTGTGTGTGTGGGGGGCTGCATTGTAGTGTGTGGTGATGTGGGGTGCATTGTGTGTGTGTAGGAGGTGATGTGGGGTGCATTGTGTGTGTGTGTAGAGGGTGCATTGTAGTGTGTGTGTGTCAGAGCTGTGTGTGTAAGAAGCAGTACTGTGTGTGTGTATATATGAATTAGAGCAGTCTGTGCGGCCCCCCCCAGAACTATATGGGTCCCCCAGAGCGCTATGTCACCCATCGCAGTAATGAGTACACCACCAGAGCTGTTTGCCACTCCAGTAACGTCTATGCCCCCTGCCCCTCCTGTGATGTATATACAGCAGTGCTGTCAGTGTGCAGTCATGTCTGTTAGTGACAGCCATCGTGAAACACAGCCACATGTCCTGAAGTAGCTGGACGGAAACAAGCGGGAGAGGTGAGTGAGGCTGCTGGCGACTTCCCCATATTAATACCTGTAAAGGCTCATGCACACGTAACTGCTGAATATTCTGCAGCGATTTGACAGCACATGTGCGCGTCAAATCGCTGCAGAAACACTGCATAATGGATTCAGTTTTTCTGTACAGAAAATCCGATTTCATGCGCTATGGCTGCTGCCCCCACCATAGACAGAGCGGGAGCTGCATCCATAGCGCACGGAATAATTGACATGCTCATTTTATGAACGCACAGATTTGGGTCAACATTTTAGCACCCAAATCACTGCGTTCATAAAAGCTACGTGCGCGCGTATCATGCACAATCTACATAGCTTGTATAGGGGACGCAGAACGCATGCATTTACACTGCAGTGCTATACGCAGTGTAAATGCATGGAATTACACAACGTGCGCATGACCCCTAATGCGTCTGTGTCTGCATATATGTCAGTGTATTTGACTGTGCATATATTTGTCTGTTTATATGTATTTTTCTGAATTTGTCTTCAAATATGTATATGTATGCCTGTATGTGTGTGTGCGTGTCTGTGTGTGGATGGGATCCACTGAGACTCTTTCACCCGGAGGCCACAAAAACCTGGAGCCGGCCCTGGCTGCCTTAACATTGGGATCAGTAAAAAATGTGAGTAAAGCTTTACACTCTACAATATATCTAACAATGTGTCACGTCGTAAGTGACGCACATCCGGCATCGTTAGTGATATTGTAGTGTGTGACAGCTACGTGCGACCCTGATTGTGCGTTAAAACGTTGATCGCTGACACGTCGTTCATTTTCTAAAAATTGAACGTCTGGTTGTTCATCGTTCTTGAGGCAGCACACATCGCTCCGTGTGATACCCCGGGAACAATGAACTGCAGCTTACCTGCGTACTGCCGGCAATGCGGAAGGAAGGAGGTGGGTGGGATGTTTACGCCCCGCTCATCTCCGCCCCTCCGCTTCTATTGGCCGGCCGCTGTGTGACGTTGCTGTGACGCCGAATGTCCCTCCCACTCCAGGAAGTGGATGTTCGCTGCCCACAGCGAGGTCGTTTGGAAGGTACGTGTGATGGGGGTAATCGTTTGTGCGACACGGGCAACAAATTGCCTGTTCCGCACATATGGTGTGATCGCATACGAGATCGAAATGTGTAAAGCAGCCTTAACTCTACTTTCCGTGTATAAGTGACGGCTGTGAGTGATCCTGGACTGTGTCTGTATTGTAGTACTGTAAATCTGAATGTGGCAGAACAGGATAAATGTTCATTGGATTTCTATCTAAATGCTACAGTTCGCGCTCTACTGTTATGGCTAAAAATGTTAACGTTATGGGGCCCCCACCAGATTTTCTGCCCAGGGGCCCCCACCAACCTTAATCCGGCCCTGGATAACATACAGGCTATATCCCAAGAGTGTACCACACAGGATGGGACTGGTTAGATAGCTCTACCTATTCAGTGTAATGCCTCATTCAGATGTCTGTAATGCACGGACGTCTTAATGAAGCTTTACTGCTGACTTGTGATGTGCGGACGTCTGAATGAAGCTTTACTGCTGACTTGTGATGTGCGGACGTCTGAATGAAGTTTTACTGCTGACTTGTGATGTGCGGACGTCTGAATGAAGCTTTACTGCTGACTTGTGATGTGCGGACGTCTGAATGAAGCTTTACTGCTGACTTGTGATGTGCGGACGTCTGAATGAAGCTTTACTGCTGACTTGTGATGTGCGGACGTCTGAATGAAGCTTTACTGCTGACTTGTGATGTGCTTTGCAGACACAGTGAAGCCTTATTCAGACTTCACTGTTCAAGCAGACATCTGAATAAGGTGCTACACTGAATTAGCAGAGCAGAACAGAGTCAGTGTTCAGAGCACAGCAGCACGATTACACCGCTCTGCTCTTATCACTGCAATGACAGAGGCGGTGAACATAGCTTAAAAGCTTGATCTTGCACTACTAATCCCAAGCTACCGAGCTGTTCTCACTGTTGGGATATGATTCCACTTGCGTATGACTCGTGCGAGTCTCGCAGCAATATCACCCAGCACGGCTGCACACTCTCCTGACAGGAGCGCCTCAACTGCATGGAAATACATGCAGCCGACCCGCTCCTGTCAGGAGAGTGTGCAGCCGTGCTGGGTGATATTGCTGCGAGACTCGCACGAGTCATACGCAAGTGGAATCATACCCTTGGAAGAAGTTACTGCTGTGGCTGTACTCTCATCATTCAGAGTAGCCGGCTGTCGGTAACTTCTTCCAGTTGGGAGCACAGCTTTGTAGCCTGGAATTAATAGTTCAATACCAGGCCATCTAACCTGCATTCAATGTTGCGTAGAGCTCCTGCCAGTGCTGCAGCCCATCCTGTACACACTGGCTCTACTCCATTACCGCATCCCCACACCTGGGGTTACCGCTCACACTTAAAGGGGAAAACTTAATTTAGAACACCGCACTACAGTAGCGCAAAATGGCGCCTGGCTTCCCCCCAGTATTCCCAGTTCACAGCTGGAAGCAGTCACAGGGTAGGAGATGCGCTTAGACACCAACAACAGTCTCCTATGCCTAGGGGATGCTGTATTTGTGGGGTATCATGCTCAGACATTTACACACCGACAAATAAAAATGCTTTATGGTTGCAGATTAATTACATATATCTAAATTAAAAAAAATGTCTTTCTTTCAGTTTCGGGGATGCATCATGGAGACAGTATGTGGGAGACCTATAACTGATGATTCTTCAGTTTCCAGTACCAGTCAAAAAACAGAGATGTCTACAGTGTCTCAGAGCCAAGTCAGTCCATCGGGATCGTAAATTCTCGAGTATGCTATAAATGCACAAGACTTATTGATGTGTCTACACCCATCACAAACTGATGACGCTTCAAGTGGAGCTGCAGTTGAAATTCTTCTGCTTTTTCCAAGCATTTTTTTCTTCCATTATGCCCAATGTTGTACCTCACAGGGTATTATTCATGCACCAGTATTCATATTCTGGGACTGCACTTTAATATATATTAATCTCTATCATATAATATATATGGTCTAAAATACAGTTAAAATTGTTCTGCTGTAATGTTAGATTACACTGATTATACAAGACAGAAGTGATGGGAATAACTTTTTCACCTATCTTGTAAAAGCACATTGCTGTGATATGACACCAATTTGATTGTTGGAAGTTCAACTCCTAGGATACATTAATCTTTAAAATAGAAAGGGACGCAGCCCCTTCCTTTTTCCTGTTCCCAGAAGCACTCCATAACCCAGACTGGTGACCTGCGGAATGGACCCCATTCCAGTGATAATCGTGGTTTGCCCCCCATGTTTGGCAGCAGATATCACGGTTCCCTGCTGTATTTTTGGTCCAAGGTATTTATATATTTATAATCTGTTTTAGCCAAATATATGAACACATCCTAAAACTTCTCTGTTTGGTAAATTATTACGGTAACTTTGCACCCGTCTAACATGTATCATTCATGGATCCAATCAGCAATAATATACCATGAGAACTGGTGAAGAGTGCGGAGACCAGATAATCAAGGTTTGAGCCTACATTCTATTACATACTATAAAGAGCATAATTTCATATATGAGGATCTGAAGCATCTTCTGGGTTTTGAACAGTCGGGCAACTTTATACAAGGCCTAATTGCAAGTCCATAGTAATAGACTTCCTTTTGTTTCTTATATGTGATAAAAATACATTTTCGTCTGTGTGCCTGTTTTTACCATCAGAATTTCATCAGTTTTTCAAATACACAAAAGAAAGTGGTGGAGATACACTGTGCAGAATTATTAAGCAAGTTGTATTTTAGAGGATTTTTTTTTTATTATTTATCAACAACTATGTTCTCAATCAACCCAAAAGACTCATAAATATCAAAGCGTAATATTTTTGGAAGTTGGAGTGGTTTTTTTTAGATTTGGCTATCTTAGGAGGATATCTGTTTGTGCAGGTAATTATTACTGTGCAGAATTATTAGGCAACTTAATAAAAACCAAATACATACTGTATATCTCACTTGTTTATTTTCACCAGGTATACCAATATACCTGCACAAAATTTAGAAATAAACATTTCTGACATGCAAAAACAAAACCCCAAAAAATTGGTGACCAATATAGCCACCTTTCTTTATGATGACACTCAACAGCCTACCATCCATAGATTCTGTCAGTTGCTTGATCTGTTTACGATCAACATTGCGTGCAGCAGCCACCACAGCCTCCCAGACACTGTTCCAAGAGGTGTACTGTTTTCCCTCCCTGTAGATCTCACATTTTATGAGGGACCACAGGTTCTCTATGGGGTTCAGATCAGGTGAACAAGGGGGTCATGTAATTATTTTTTCATCTTTTAGACCTTTACTGGCCAGCCACGCTGTGTAGTAGTTCAATGCATGTGATGGAGCATTGGCCTGCATGAAAATCATGTTTTTCTTGAACGATACCGACTTCTTCCTGTACCACTGCTTGAAGAAGTTGTCTTCCAGAAACTGGCAGTAGGTCTGGGAGTTGAGCTTCACTCCATCCTCAACCCGAAAAGGTCCCACAAGTTCATCTTTGATGATACCAGTCCATACCACCATCTTGCTGGCATCTCATCGGAGTGGAGCTCTCTGCCCTTTACTGATCCAGCCTCTGGCCCATCAAGAGTCACTCTCATTTCATCAGTCCATAAAACCTTTGAAAAATCAGTCTTAAGATATTTCTTGGCCCAGTCTTGACATTTTATCTTATGTTTCTTGTTCAAAGATGGTTGTTTTTTAGCCTTCCTTACCTTGGCCATGTCCCTGAGTATGGCACACCTTGTGCTTTTTGATACTCCAGTAACATTGCAGGGCTGATATATGACCAAACTGGTGGAAAATGGCATCTTGGCACCTTCACGCTTGATTTTCCTCAATTCATATGCAGGTATTTTGCACCTTTTTTGCCCAACACGCTTCTTGTGACTCTGTTGGCTATTTGCCATGAAACGCTTGATTGTTTGGTGATCACGCTTCAAAAGTTTGGCAATTCCAAGACAGCTGCATCTCTCTGCAAGACATCTCACAATTTTGGACTTTCCAGAGCCCATCAAATATCTCTTCTGACCCATTTTGCCAAAGGAGAGGAAGTTGCCTAATAATTAAGCACTCCTTAGATAGGGTGTTGTCATTATACCACACCCCTTCTCATTACAGAGATGCACATAACCTGATTGACTTAATTGGTACTTGGCTCTCAAGCCTATACAGCTTGGAGTAGGACAACATGTATAAAAATTATGTGATCAAAATACTCATTTGCCTAATAATTCTGCACACAGTATATTATTATTATTATTTATTATTATAGCGCCATTTATTCCATGGCGCTTTACAAGTGAAAGAGGGTATACGTACAACAATCATTAACAGTACAAGACAGACTGGTATAGGAGGAGAGAGGACCCTGCCCGCGAGGGCTCACAGTCTACAGGGAATGGGTGATGGTACAATAGGTGAGGACAGAGCTGGTTGCGCAGTGGTCTACTGGGCTGAGGGCTATTGTAGGTTGTAGGCTTGTTGGAAGAGGTGGGTCTTGAGGTTCCTCTTGAAGCTTTCCACGGTAGTGGAGAGTCTGATGTGCTGAGGTAGAGCGTTCCAGAGTATGGGGGATGCACGGGAGAAATCTTGTACACGATTGTGGGAAGAGGAAATAAGAGAGGAGCAGAGAAGGAGATCTTGTGAGGATCTAAGGTTGCGTGCAGGTAGGTACTGGGAGACTAGGTCACAGATGTAGGGAGGAGACAGGTTGTGCATGGCTTTGTATGTCATGGTTAATGTTTTGAACTGGAGTCGTTGGGCGATGGGAAGCCAGTGAAGGGATTGGCAGAGTGGCGAGGCTGGGGAGTAGCGAGGGGAGAGGTGGATTAAGCGGGCTGCAGAGTTTAGGATAGATTGGAGGGGTGCAAGAGTGTTGGAAGGGAGGCCAGAGAGCAGGAGGTTGCAGTAGTCGAGGCGGGAGATGATGAGGGCATGCACTAATGTTTTTGAAGATTCTTGGTTAAGGAAAGCACGGATCCGGGAGATATTTTTGAGTTGTAATCGGCATGAGTTGAAGAGGGCTTGGATGTGTGGCTTGAAGGATAGAGCAGAGTCGAGGGTTACTCCAAGGCAACGAGCTTGTGAGACTGGGGTGAGTGAGCAACCATCAAGTTTGATGGAAAGGCTTGTTGGAGGAGGTGAGTGAGGAGGAGGAAAGACAATAAACTCTGTTTTGTCCATGTTAAGTTTTAGGAATCGTGCAGAGAAGAAGGATGAAATAGCAGACAGACATTGTGGTATTTTGGTTAGTAGAGAGGTAATGTCAGGTCCAGAGAGGTAGATCTGTGTGTCATCGGCATAGAGATGATACTGGAAGCCGTGGGACTCTATGAGCTGTCCCAAGCCGAAGGTATAGATGGAGAACAGCAGGGGTCCAAGAACTGAGCCTTGAGGGACACCGACAGATAGGGGGCGAGCTGAGGAAGTGGTGTGAGAATGGGAGACGCTGAAAGTTCGGTCGGTTAGGTATGAGGAGATCCAAGATAGGGCCAAGTCTGTGATGCCCAGAGATGAGAGAATCTGTAGTAGGAGGGAATGGTCTACTGTGTCGAAGGCAGAGGACAGGTCCAGGAGGAGGAGGATAGAGTAGTGTCGCTTGGCTTTGGCGGTTAGTAGATCATTGGTGACTTTGGTTAGGGCAGTTTCGGTAGAATGATGTGGTCGGAAGCCAGATTGAAGCCGGTATATCTCAAGCTTCTCCTAGCAATCAGTGAAAGACCATACCAGGACACAACTAACATACTATCAAGCCCTATAAACTTTCATTCAGGCGTTTGATCTGTGATTTGGATAAAAACGTTTTATTGATTTTGTAGGTACTCAGATTTCAAAAAGATGCAGACAAGTGAACAACCTCAAAGTATAATGAGTAATGAAAATCTGAGAACATTCACAAAACACACATCTGAGTGAGGCCTTCACTTTAAAGGGAATGTGCCATCAAAAACTTTTTTTTTTTTTTTTATAAGTGAAAAAAATGTACAGTACTAAGCCTTAGGTAAAAAAAAAAATTACCCTTTCTTTAATTGTATAAAACATGAAAATGATTTTAAAGAGCTTAACATTTTCCACTTTTAAACACTTGGGGGGGCTACTGAAATTTGCCATGAAAATGTAGTTCAGTGCTAGCGGACATTATGACTGCAGTAAACGTGAGGCAGGGTCAGCTTGTGTTTGAGGTCACTCCTCTTCTGGATATTTGCAAAGGGATAAGGGAAGATGAAGTTTTGGATCACAGTGCAAAGCCATTTTATTGGTGACTGCCAAGTGATACTGACATGTGGACAGTGTAACCGAGGATGGCTGACAGCGCCGATACAGTTATTGGTGCTGTTCCTGTATCCCAATGCTTGGATTAGATATGTGGACTGGGATGAGATATGCAGCCTACCACACAGGATGGTAACAGGTTATAAAAAAAAAAAATAGGCCTCATCTTAAGGTACAGTTTCACTAAACAACGTACCAGCGATTCCGACCACGATATGACCTGGACAGGATCGTTGGTGCGTCGCTACATGGTCGCTGGTGAGCTATCAATCAGGCAGATCTCACCAGCGACTCGTGGAAGCGATGCTGCGCTTGGTAATTAAGGTAAATATCTGGTAACTAAGCAAATTGCTTTGCTTGGTTACCCGATATTTACCCTGGTTACCAGCGCACACCGCTTAGCGCTGGCTCCCTGCACTTGTAGCCAGGGTACACATCGGGTTAATAAGCAAAGCGCTTTGCTTATTTACTCGATGTGTACTCTGGCTACGTGTGCAGGGAACCAGCACTGGCAGCCTGAGAGCAGTGGACGCTAGTAACAAAGGTAAATATCGGGTAACCAAGGTAAGCGCTTCTCTTAGTTACCCGATATGTACCTTGGTTACCAGCGTCCGCAGCTTCCAGACGCCGGTCCCCTGCACATTCAGATCATTGCTCTCTCGCTGTCAAACACAGCGATGTGTGCTTCACAACGGGAGAGCAACTACCAAAAAATGAACCAGCACTGTGTGTCACGAGTAGCGATTTCACAGCAGGGGCCAAATCGCTGCTCAGTGTCACACACAGCGAGATCGCTATGTGAGAAGTACCCCTTAGTATACCATTTGATGGGATTAGGTAGAGGGGCTCAGGGAAGTGTTTGCACAGGATGGGATTAGATACACAGTGTATTAGACCAGATGGGATTAGATACACAGAATTTATCACATATGAAGGGATTTGATACACACAAGCTGCGATTAGATAGTGTACCACACAGGATGGGACTGGATAGATAGCTCTACTCATTCAGTGTAAGGCCCTGTGCGCACTGGAAAACGGAATTTTTTTTTAAGAAAATTCCGCAGGGTCTGAAAGATTACCGCACCCGCGGTAAAAAACCACGGCAAACCGCACCCAAAAACCGCATGCGGTTTGCCACGTGCGGGTTGGTACGTGTGCTTTAATGCATTCAATGCAATAAAGCACATTGAAGAAAAGAAAAAAAAAAAAAAAGGTAATTTCCTTCTGCGATAGATAAATCGACAGAGGGATAGATAGAGTCCCTGTGAGCACACGCCGCATTTCTCCTGAGCGGTACTGTGAGTTCACCTTACCGGCCGTGGGAAATGCCCTGTGGTTACCTCTGCAGGCTCGCTGCGAGGCTGCATTCAGCCTGTGTCTGTGTCACTCGCTTCTGGATGCAAGCAGCGCAAGACGTGGATTACGCTGGACCTGTGTGTTGGGAGGGGTTAAAGAGGAGCCTTTTTTGTGTTTTATTTAAAATAAAGGATTTTTCGGTGTGTGTTTATTCACTTTACTTACGGGTTGATCATGTCAGCTGTCTCATAGACACTGCCATAATCAAGCCTGGAGTTAATGGCGGCAATGCGCTGCCATTAACTCGTTATTACCTGGATAGCCACCGCATCACGGCATCTGGAAGAGCTGGGGACACTCCGGGACTGCCGCATAATGCATGCGACAGTCCCGGGGCAGCTGCGGCTGATATTCTCGGCTGCGGATGGTGTGTGTGTGTGTGTGTGTGTGTGTGTGTGTGTGTGTGTGTGTGTGTGTGTGTGTGTGTGTGTGTGTGTGTGTGTGTGTGTACTCTCTGCTCCGCTTCCTCTTCCTGTAATGACATCACTTCCCTGCGGGATTTCACGATTACATTGCAGTCAATGGAGTGAAATCCCGCAGGAAAAGTGACATGCAATTGTTTTTGCTGTGGGAATCCCGCAGCAAAACATGCAGCTGTCAAATTCCACATAGTGCGCACAGCATTTTTTTTTTCCCATAGGTTTTGCTAGTGAATCACTGCAGAGATGTTCTGAACATTTTCTGCAGCGAAACATGCAGCAAAACCGCAGGAAATCAGCGGGAAAAACCGGTAAGTGCGCACAGGGCCTAATGCCTTATTCAGATGCCTGTAACGCAGGAACATCTGAATGAAGCATTACTGCTGACTTGTGATGTGCTTTGCAGACACAGTAAAGCCTTATTCAGTCTTCACTGAACATGCAGACGTTTGAATAAAGCGTTACACTGAATGAGCAGAGTCAGTGTTCAGTGCACAGCAGCACAATTACATTGTTCGGCTCTTAACATTGGGATGACCAAGCTGGTGAGTACAGGTCAACAACCTGACATTGCACTATTAATCCCAAACTACTGAGCTGTTCTCATTGCAGCAAGAGGTTACTGATGTAGCTGTACAGTCATGGCCAAAAGTTTTGAGAATGCTACAAAATATTAATTTTTACAAAGTCTACTGCTTAAGTTTTTCTAATGGCAATTTGCATATACTCCAGAATGTCATAAAGAGTGATCAGCTTAACAGCAATTACTTGCAAAGTCAATATTGGCTAAGAAAATGAACTTTAACCCCCAAAACACATTTCAACATCATTGCATTCCTGCCTTAAAAGGAGCAGCTAACATTGTTTTAGTGATTGTTCCATTAACACAGGTGTGGGTGTTGATGAGGACAGGGCTGGCGATCAGTCATGATTAAGTAAGAATGACACCACTGGACACTTTAAAAGGAGGATGGTGCTTGGTATCATTGTTTCTCTTCAGTTAACCATGGTTATCTCTAAAGAAACACGTGCAGCCATCATTGCTCTGCACAAAAATGGCCTAACAGGGAAGAGTATCGCAGCTACAAAGATTGCACCTCAGTCAACAATCTATCGCATCATCAAGAACTTCAAGGAGAGAGCTTCCATTGTTGCCAAAAAGGTTCCTGGGCGCCCAAGAAGGACCAGCAAACGCCAGGACCGTATCTTAAAACTGTTTCAGCTGCGGGATCGGACTACCAGCAGTGCCGAGCTAGCTCAGCAATGGCAGCAGGCTGGTGTGAGTGCTTCTGCACGCACTGTGAGGCGGAGACTCTTTGAGCAAGGCCTGGATTTAAGGAGGGCAGCAAAGAAGCCACTTCTCTCCAGAAAAAACATCAGGGACCGACTGATATTCTGCAAAAGGTACAGGGAGTCTACTGCTGAGGACTGGGGTAAAGTCATTTTCTAAGATGTATCCCCTTTTCGATTGTTTGGGACATCTGGAAAACCGCTTATTAGGAGAAGAAGAGGTGAGCGCTACCATCAGTCTTGTCTCATGCCAACTGTTAAGCATCCTGAAACGATTCGTGTGTGGGGTTGCTTCTCAGCCAAGGGAATCGGCTCACTCACAGTCTTGCCTAAAAACACAGCCATGAATAAAGAATGGTACCAGAATGTCCTCCAAGAGCAACTTCTCCCAACTGTCCAAGATCAGTTTGGCGCCCAACAATGCCTTTTCCAGCATGATGGAGCACTTTGCCATAAAGCAAAGGTGATCACTAAATGGCTCATGGAACAAAACATAGAGATTTTGGGTCCATGGCCTGGAAACTCCCCAGATCTTAATCCCATTGAGAACTTGTGGGCAATCATCAAGAGACGGGTGGACAAACAAAAAACAAATTCTGGCAAAATGCAAGCATTGCTTATGCAAGAATGGACAGCTATCAGTCAGGATTTCGTCCACAAGTTGATTGAGAACATGCCAGGGAGAATTGCAGAGGTCCTGAAGAAGAAGGGTCAGCACTGCAAATATTGACTTGCTGCATTAACTCATTCTGTCAATATAACCTTTTGGTACTCATAATATGATTGCAATTATATTTTTGTATGTGATGTAAATATCAGACAAACAATTAAAAACCAGAGGGCAACAGATCATGTGAAAATATAATTCTGGTGTCATTCTCAAAACTTTTGTCCATGACTACTCTCATCGTTCAGAGAAACTCTGTGGCGGTAACTTGTAGCAGTGTTGAACATAGCTCTGTAGTTTGGAATTAATAATACAATACACCAGGCTATGCAACCTGCACTCACCGCCTCATCTTCATAACTCCTGCCACTGCCCGTCCTATACCGCATCCCCACACCTCCCGTCACCACTCGCACAGAGCAGTGTGAGCGATGACCGGGGAAATTTTTATTTCAAAGTATTATGCTGGACCACGCCAAAATGGCACCTGGTTTCTCCCCACAGCTGTGAACTGTTAATGTGGTGACACACATAGCGACGCAGCAGCGATCACGACCAGCGATCTTACCTTATCAGGATCGCTGCTGCGTCGTTACATGGTCGCTGGTGAGCTGTCAAACAGGCAGATCTCACCAGTGACCAGCCCCCAGCAACGCGTGGAAGCATAAATAAGGTAAATATTGGGTAACCAAGGAAAGCAGTTCTCTTGGTTACCCAATATTTACCTTAGTTACTAGCGTCCGCCGCTCTCACGCTGCCAGTGCCGGCTCCCTGTTCCCTGCACTCCTAGCTAGAGTACACATCTGGTTAACTACCCGATGTGTACTCCAGCTACAAGTGCAGGGAGCTGGCACTGGCAGCGCTAGTAACTAATGTAAATATCGGGTAACCAAGGAAAGGGCTTCTTGGTTACCCGATGTTTACCGTGGTTACAGCTCACTGCAGGCTGCCAGGCGCTGGCTCCCTGCTCGCTTCAGTTCGTCGCTCTCTCAATGTCACACACAGCGATGTGTGCTTCACAGCGGAAGAGCAACGTCCAAAAAATGAAGCAGGACATTCAGCAGCGACCGGCGACCTCACAGCAGGGGCTAGGTCATTGCTGGATGTCACACACAGCGACAGCGACGGGACGTCGCTACTACGTCACAGAAAATGGTGACTTAGCAGCGACGTCGTTGTCGTCGCTAGGTGTGACACCACCCTTATGCCCAGTTCACAAGGCATGCTGGAGGCAGTCACACTGTAGGAGATGCAATCAGACACCGACTGCAGTCTCCTTTACTCAAGAGATGCCATATTTGTGATGTCATGTCATGCTCAGACACTTACACATAGGCAAATAAAAACAGGCCTGAGCAGCTGCAAAAAAAAATTAATGAAACATAAAAAAAAATAACAGTTTTAAGTGTCATGTTTCAATAATTAATACAATAATAAAAATTGTGGCACATTACCTTTAAAACTAGACCAGACCCATTCAGCTCTGTAAATATAGGGGACTAATTTCCAGTGTTCATGAAAAAAAAATGAATGCTTCTGTGTGTTTCCATCTGTGACTTGCCCAAGACACCCATAGGGTTTTTTTTGTGTGTGCACCATATTCTGGTATAATTAAAAGGGACTGTCATTCTCTGCTGACTGTTCAAACAAAGTACAGACGTTCAGTGCACCATGGCGGGCCAAAACATTTAAGTGCACCTTCTCATCTACTTGTAAACCCTTTAGCTCCTTTTCCTTTGATTTCTATCTACAAAGCTGGAGATGTCAAAAAAGGAGGTGGGAGGGTGCACGTAAATGATTGGCCCGCCCTGATGCACTGAGCGCGCCTGTGCTTCATTTATGCAGCCATTCTGTAACAGCAGACTCTTCCAAAGGGGTTCTTCAGGAAAAGAAAAAAAAAAGTAAAATAAGTAGGAATACTAGTATAAATAAATTCGTAAATACTTTTAAATTTGTAAATTACACAAATTGTTTAAGAAAGTAGTCGCCATAAAATTAAAATGGTTGCTGCCTTGTATTAGTATCTCCAGGTCACAGAAGAGGAGCTTCCACTGCACATACTCATGTCCAACCGTACTAGGACAAGTTTCTGTAAGTGAAACAAGGTGACGGCCATCTTAATTCTATGGGGATTACATCTTTAGACAAAATGATTTGGATTTAGTAATGAAATTTAGGAAGTAATGAAATTTCCTTCAGTTATTTGTTTTCCTATTCTCAGAGAACACCTTTACCCTTCCAGAGCTAATAAACATTACTAAGCCAAGTAGTCCCGCAACAGATGCAAACTGTTTACATTAGGTATCATCATCACAGCACTGTATTATAAGGAAAATGCCCCCAAAGTGTGTCAAAGGATGGCACATGAACAGCTATATTGTAAAAGAATAACAAACATCTACAGTATTTCAAATTTCTTTTAATTGCAAGTCCTGTATAGAGCTCAATGTGTTCTTGTAGCACCCATGAAAACACTGCAGCTTGACAAATATGGGTGTAAGGATGCTAAGCAGTGACAATAAACAAAGTATAGCTGACCATACACAAAAATAATCCAGACCAAATCCATCAAACTTGGCAGGGGTGGGCAACCATCTAATATGTATGAAGGCCTCCGACTCTCCCGACACATGATGGGGTAAAAAAGAAACCGGCATGTTGAGCTTGAATGCCTGATCCTCTTGTTCTCTGGGGATTTAATCCCCACTAGAGGTGCTTGTCAGCAGCATACTCCACATTTAATACCAATGTAAATGGAGGGGTGGAATAGGAAAGTGTTCAGGCATATGGCCATGTGTAGCGATTGTTGGAAATTGTTGAGTAAACATCCTCGTTCAATGTGGGCAAAACATGTGCTAGGCTCTAGAAACTTCAAGAATTTCATGAGTTCAACCCAAAGTCAGGATTGGTTACCCATCTGTTAAATCCAATTCTTGCTAAAGAAAAAAAAAACCAAAAACAAAAACTGTGTGTAAGTCTAGCCTTAACAGCATTCCTGCATCCACATCACAAAAAGGAGTCTTAAATATAATGTTCATTCAGTTAAAGAAACAATACCAACAATTTTCTTTTTCCCAGAATCCTGTGTATGCATTGGAGTGTACATGCATTATTATACTTACTGCTAATGGTCTTCCCTGGTGTCGAGCATTGATCTGGTCCTCTTCTACGTCACGTAACTTAAAATTCCGACTTACTGGACAATACAAGGGGTTTCATGTGTAGATCAGAAGTCGTTTTCACAACTTAAATTTATGAAATCTGTTCTCAAGTTCCATAGATTTACAATGAGAAAGTAGCATCGTCCTGCACAACAGGCCCTGTGTGATCCAGCAAAGAGGAGCGCACATGTAAGCTAGAAGAGGACCAGAGCGGCACTGGATACTGGTAGTACGGTGATCGGTTAGTATACTAATGCATTTTCACTACATTACATAGATCAGATTACGGGAGGGGGGGGAATTGTTGGCAGTGTTTCTTTAAAAAGTAGATTGTAAAAGGACATATGCATTAAGGTTATAAAAAAAAACACACGCATACAAACGGATTAAAAACAGGGATTGTGACCGTGTTTTCCCCAAACAAAAAAAGCCCTAGCATGATTTTACAGGATTTTTGGAGTATGCTTGAAATATAAGCCCTACACCAACAATAAGCCCTGGCTAGTCATTGCTGGTGTTAGGGTAGGGGAGAGTCAAACTTCACAATCTATCAGGGCCCCACTCTTGTAGGGGCCCCAACAGTTGTATTCCGAGGTTCAGACTGTTTAAGGACCTTTGATGATTTCACAGTCATGTAAGGAGAGGTCTCTTAATTGCAGGAGTCTAAAAGAACTGAACAGGATGCAGGCCGGTTTGCAGGACTGGCAATTAGGGGGATGGGAGAGCAAACCAAGAAATTTCACAGGTCCCTTATTCTCCTAGGGGACCCAGGATTTATATCCTGATAACACTGCAAGAGGACCTGTGTGACAAAGGTCATTGCAGGATTCTAAAGCTGAAGAGGAGACAGAGGTGTAGGTGTGTATACAAGAGACATAATACATGGATATCAGATAATACTACATAGAGAGATACACGTGTTACACACAGGGTTTTGAGAATTATGTTAATCTTGCAGATTGCAATATGACCGTATTTGAATAAATGTTGATTATTTTTTTTTAATCAAGAATAAATGGTGATTGGTGACCATGGGGAAAAAAATAAGACCTCCCCTGAAAATGCAGATTTTTTGGAGCAAAAACTAATATAAGACCCCGTTTTATTTTCGGGGAAACAGTACTAAATGAAAAGCACAAATTTACATGTGGATGACTGAGTTTGTGAAAACATTTCATTAGTAATTTGTTGCCCTGCTTCTTTCCATTATATCTAGTTTAAGAAATCCATACAAAATAACAAAAATAGCTTGACAATAGGATGTATGTACATTTATAGCCCTACAAAAGAACACTGGAATCACTGGGGTTAACTAAATGTATCTTGTATGTGATGACTTATAAAAAAAATATGCATAAAAAGGTATGGAAAAAATAAATCTTGTGTGTATTATTGGACGTAAAAGTGCACAGTTGTAAAAGGAAAAAAACAGTATAAATGAAATGAATGAGGCATCAATACTGGATTTGTGCTGGGGTTGTAAACCTGTAGGCCATTCAGTAACAAATTTTGTAAAAAAAATAAAATGAAATATAATAGGCAGCAATGTGACCTCTGTGAAAAGGATAAAAACACACATAATACTTTGAGCACGCATACAATACTAAATCACATAAGGCGTTAGGTTTTGTTTGGACTGATCTCCAGATACTACTGGTCCCTGACAACTAGGACAATCCAGCATCAATCTGTTCTTTAGCAAGTTTTTTTTTGCAAAAGATGTACAAAACATAAAAGTGCCATATCAATACGGACATGGGCAAATTATAACAAATCGATTTTCAGAAATCTTGATGAAAAAATGTAAAGTGGCATCAAGAGCCAACGATATTGAAAATCTATGCGCCTTAAACAATGCATATTAATCCCTAAAGTTAAAAAAAAAAAAAAAAAGTGTTAATATGAGGCAGAGTTTAGGACGTAATTTCTATGTGGCCTCAGAAATATAGTCAGAGTTTTGTTTGCACGTGTCCTTTTCCCTTTCGGGGTTCAGAAAGTCAGCAGTTCACAATAAATTACTTTTGTTCCGAGCTACGTTCTCCACCTGCTGAAGCCCTACATAAGGGCGAGGTTCCCCTGATTGCTGGAGAGATGGATGAGTCTCCATCTTTAGAATTCATCATGTCTGACCAGTGCCTCTCCAAAATCTGTAGCCTGGCTACCCACGAATAAGTCATATTTATCCACAATCTCTTCTCTTGTCAGTTTTCCATCCTGTAAGGTAAATAAATGATGGTTTAAGTGAAAAAGCATTAATCTCCAAGGTGAAGTATTTTCATGAAAAAAAAATACATATGTATGGAATCTGTATGACAATTATAAGGCCCTGTGCGCACTGGAAAATTTTCTCAAGAAAATTCCGCAGGTATTCAAAGATTACCGCACCCGCGGTAAAAAAAACGCAGCAAACCGCACCCGAAAACCGCACGCGGTTTGCCGCGGTTTTACCGTGGCATTGTTCGCGGTATTGCCGCGGTTTTGCCGCGTGCGGGTTGGTATGTGCTTTATTGCATTCAATGAAATAAAGCACATTGAAAAAAAAAAAAGTCATTTCATTCTGAGATAGAGAAATAGACAGAAGAATAGATAGACAGACAGAGGGATAGATAGATAGACAGACAGACAGACAGAGGGATAGATAGATAGACAGACAGACAGACAGACAGACAGAGGGATAGACAGACAGACAGACAGACAGACAGACAGACAGACAGACAGACAGACAGACAGACAGACAGACAGACAGACAGACAGACAGACAGACAGACAGACAGACAGACAGACAGACAGACAGATAGACAGATAGATAGACAGATAGATAGACAGATAGATAGCTAGACAGATAGATAGACAGACAGATAGATAGATAGACAGATAGAGGACAGATCGCTGCATTTCCCACAGTCTGTAGTGAGTTCACATTACCGGCCGTGGGAAATGACCGTTAATTACCTCTGCTGTCTCGCAGAGTGTTTTTTCACTTTACTTACGGGTTGATCATGTCAACTGTCTCATAGACGCTGCCATGATCAAGCCTGGAGTTAATGGCGGTGATCCGCCACCATTAACCCCTTGTATTACCTTGACTGCCACTGCTACACGGCAGCAAGAAGAGCCGGGGACACTCCGGTACTGCCGCATAATGCATGCGACAGTCCCGGGGCAGCTGCGGCTGATATTCTCGGCTGCGGGACAGGGAGTGAGGCGGGGGACATTAACCCTGCCCATCTCCCTCCCCAGCCTGAGAATACCGGGCCGCCGCTGTGTGCTTACCTCGGCTGGACGGTAAATATACAGCGGAGCCCACGTGTTTTGTTTTCTATATTTCCGTTTGCTTTCTATGTGTGTTCTATGTGTCTGTGTTCTATGTCTGTGATGTCTCTGTGTGTCTGTGATGTGTGTGTGTTTACTCTCTCCTCCGCTTCCTCTTCCTGTAATGACATCACTTCCCTGCAAAACCGCAGGCAAGCGATGTACATTACCGGAGGTAAACCGCGAAATACCGCAGGGAATAACGCAGGAAAACGCAGTGAACCGCACAGAATTTGCTGCCTGCATTATTCCCTGCGGGATTTCACAATTACATTGGAGTCAATGGAGTGAAATCCTGCAGCAACGTGTGGAAAAGAAGTGACATGCAATTGTTTTTGCTGCGGGAATCCCGCAGCAAAACATGCATCTGTCAAAATCCGCCTAGTGCGCACAGGATTTTTTTTTTCCCATAGGTTTTGCTAGTGATTCACTGCAGAGATGTTATGAACATTTTCTGCAGCGAAACATGCAGCAAAACCGCAGAAAATCCGCGGCAAAATCCGGTAAGTGCGCACAGGGCCTAAGGCTATGTGCGCACATTGCGTACAGTTCACTGCAGAAATTTCTGCAGCGATCTGAAGAGCACATGTGCGCTTTAAATCGCTGCAGAAATGTCCGTTGTGAAGCCGATTCCATGCGCTCTGCCTGCAGCTCCTGCCATAGACAGAGCAGGAGCTGCCGGCAAAGCGCACGGAAGAAGTGACATGTCACTTCTTTTTACGCAGCGCTTCGGCAGTAGCCGAAGCGCTGCGCTCTAAAACGCCACGTGCGCACGGCCCCTGCACAATCTCCATAGACTGTGCAGGGGACGCAGGACGCATGCAGTTACGCTGCGCTACAAAGCGCAGCGTAACTGCATGTATTTACGCAACGTGCACACATAGCCTAAGAGTGGATATTATGTGATGAGGCAGAAGACAAAAAATGGTGAAGAAAGTTTCGTTTTTTTTCTTCTAACCTTGTATATGATCATGCTCAGGCGTCGATAGTCTATTTCTGCCCTACCTGCACTTTCCGACACCTTAGCTGCACTAAGGTAAAGAAATATGCTGGCATACCCCGAAATCTCTATATATTTTGAAAGTATCAGTCAGTGCTTGGAAATGTTGTATATCTATAGACGTTCTATACTAGGCTATGTGGTCCAAAATCCCATTTCTTCTCTTTAGTTCCCTCCCACAATTGTTACCTTGTTTTGATCAGATTCATAAACAAGGTGGCGAGCTTCAGCTTCAGCATGGTCGTAGTCAGACGGAAGAATCCAATCTTTAGTTTCTTCTTTGTCCATTTTACCATCACGGTTTTTATCTCTGAACTCAACAAACTGTTCCCTCTCGGTTTTCACCCACTCTGGCTCATCAGCATCGCCATCATGACTGTACATATCGCCTGCAATTTATAGTGAGCGAAAAACTATTAGACAAATGTGATTTTATAGAATATTTACAAACAGAATAAGTGATGACGCCAAACAATTAAGCGTGAAAAGGGGAAAAAAAAGTGTATGAGCCTAAGGCTATGTGCGCACGTTGCGTATTTGCATGCAGTTACGCTGCGATCTGCACCGCAGCGTAACTGCATGTGTCCTGCGTCCCCAGCACAATCTATGAAGATTATGCAGGAGATGTGCGCACGTGGTGTATTAGAGCGCAGCGCTTCGGCTGCTGCCCGAAGCGCACGTTCTAAGAAGTGACATGTCACTTCTTTCCTGCACTCTGCATGCAGCGCCCGCCCTGTCTATGGGAGGGGCTGCACTCAGAGCGCATGTAATCGGCTTTTTTTTTTCCCATTACGGACTTTCTGCAGCGATTTGAAGCGCACGTGTGCTGTTCAAATCGCTGCAGAAATTTCTGCAGGGCAGAACGCTACGTGCGCACATAGCCTGATAGACCGTTTTTTCCAGCTCACATTATGCATTTATATGTAGACAGCTCACCTATGTATTCGTTCAAGTCAATCACACCATCTCCATTTTTGTCAATATCTTCCATTGTTTCCTGTAAGGTATTAAAATGAACAATATCCATGGTAAGGAGATATATAGCATGAGACAATCAGAAATGAGAGCCATCAATGTAACAATTGAGAGGGTATTTTCAAACAGCTGTGTGGGACAGAGGGGGAAAGAAAGAGGAGTGGTGGTGGGGGGGGGGATTAGCGTTTTTCTTTTAATACAGAAATTATTTTTTTCTGTTAACTCTCACCGTCATGCGCATGTCAGTTTTTGTCATCAGCTTTTGATTCTAAATCATTAATTCAAATGGGATATCCGATGCTTTGCTTATTTTTCCCCTATGGGGCCAAGAAAATGCAGGCAGCTAGTACTACTTACCTAGTGCAGATCTCTGCGACTTCCGGTGACAAGTTGTCAGAGACGCTTTTTCTCTTCCATAGCTGCAGAAGGTGAGCTGTCATTCAGCATGATGTCAGCAGAACAGAATGGAAGAGCAGCTCTGCTGAGGTCAGGTCAAATGAAGCAGCAAAAGAGCTGGCAGAAGCTGACTGTGATGGCTCTAAGCTGGCAGAGATTGGCACCAGAAAGGACATACAAGTAGCTAGGTACTACCTGCCTGTAAGTTCTTAGCCCCATAAGGACGAATAAGTAAAGTCCCAGATAACCCCGTTAAAAATTATACAAGGCCAAATACAGTTTCCTACTCAATAACTGTACTGAGTCAGTAAAAAAATATAGATGCCAAACAGACTGAAGCAAGCTGTAATAATATGTTGATCTTGTACAGGTCTGAGAGCGGTCTGTTTAGTGCACGAGCAATGTGTGAACCTAAAATAGGCTTTCCTGTGTAACCGATACTTAAAGGGAATCTGTCAGGTCGGTCCAATATGCACCCAGAACCATGAGCAGTTCTGGGTGGATATTTCTAATACCTGCATCTAATAGCATACATAAAGAGATCTGTAGAAAAAGTATTTCTAAAGATCCTTTATTATATGCAAATGAGCACATGGACTAGTCGCAAGGGTGTTATATCCCTATGACTAATCAGCCCTCTTAGCATGTTAGCACAGGAGCGTGCTAACATGCTATTATTCAATGCAAGTTGGCCCGCGTCCTTAGCAGTGAAGCGTGTACCTGTGTCTGTTGTCACCGCATCAGACACTGGATAGTGCGCATGATCAGAAGCCACCGCACTTCCGGTCACGCACACTATGAAGCTGGGTGTACGTGTCCCGGCTTCAGAGAGGTTTAGTGTGCATGCTCGGAAGTGCTCAGACTTCTGATCATGTGCACTGCTCGGCATCTGAAATGGGGACAACGGACACAGGTACAAGTCACTGCTGATGACGCTAGACAATGGGCATTGAATAGCATGTTAGTACAACCCTGTAGGCATGCTAAAATGCTAAGAGGGTGGACTAGTCGGGGGATAGAACGCCCTTGAGACTAGTACAGGAACAGGAAATGGACTAAACAATAAACCTAACCCCTGCAACATATATACAAAATAGGAAATCTAAAGGGTGCTTTACACGCTGCGACATCGCTAGCAATCTCATTAGCGATGTGACGCGCCAGATCGCATATACGATTTTCCGAGATCGCAGATGTGACCGGAACTACAAAAATGACCTATGTGCGATTTTGGCAAATCTTAACTGCGATCTGGCGTGCCACATCGCTAAAGAGATTGCTAGCGATGTTGCAGCATGTAAAGTACCCTTAAATCTTTCCCTTCCAGGAGAATGCCCACGTATCTCTGGTCCCAGTGAGAGGGGATCTTCCCTTGGGCCCACAATGCAGCTCCCTCCCCTAAATGTGACCGGACACTTACTAAAAAAAAAGGTTTGTTTAAAAGAACTGAAGTCCTCAGTGGTTGATACCTTTTAATGGCCAACTGAAAAGATGGTAATATTAGCAAGCTTTCCTGACTACTCAGGTCTCTTCATCAGGCATGGTATAACACAAAATCTGAAGAGTCACATATTTATACACAACAGGACATAGAATAGTGCAGTAAAAAAACAAACAAAAAAAACCCAACAAGTTATCTGAGGCAGAACTATCCTATGGCAAGGGGGGCAAACGGTTACTAAAAACTAAACACTTACTAAATTCAGACCAATAGCCAGTGTTACTGACACCTAGTGGCCAGATGTTATCATTACATGTGTGATAAACTGACAACCTGAAATGTTTAGCTCTCTTCCCCTTATTACAGCAGAACCAGAAGCAATGATGTCCCGTTCTTCAGTCATCTAACCGCTGAAGCTTGTGATTGCCTGCAGCATTCAGGTGACTGGAAAGGAGCGTGTTCAGAGATGCATCTGATGATGTAGCCTATGATGAAATCAGGGCGTTTGAAGATTGAGATGTCCAAGCTCCCGGTCACAACAGATCCCCGAAGAAGAATTAATGGTGGTTAGAGTAGGCAAGTATACCCCAGTTTATGGTGTTAAAAACATCAATGTAATTTCAAGTTTTCTCCAAATGCAGAAGTCACAAAAGGGCTTAGATCTGCCAGAAAAAGTAAAAAACCTGCCATGATCATCTCATCGGCCAACTTCAGTTTGAGATATGAAGTTCAGAACCCCATTAAAGGAGTTTTCCACTAATTTTATATTTAGGTTATCCATTGGATAGGTCAGAAATATCAGACGGGTAGAGGAGGTGCCAGGTGTCTGATTCCAACCGATCTGCTCTAGCAGTATGTAACCAGTGTGCACCCAGAAGCAGCCGCTAAACACAGCGCCGTACAAGATTTACATCAGCCCCAGCCAACCGCTTATTGGTAGTGCGTCGAGTATCGGACCTCACCAATCTTACTATTTATGGGTAGGTCATTGGTAAGAAAGGAAAAAAAAAAAAGTTGAAAAGCCTTTAAAAGTTTACCAAACACTCATTAAAAGGCAAGCTAGTACTGACCAGCACAACAATGTCTTTCATGTAGTCGTACTCTTCAGGGTGCAGGAAAGCTGTGAACTCCTCTTTGGTAGCAATCAGATCACCATCCTTATCAGCCATTTTAAAGCGTCGCTCATCTCGAACCATCATCTGCTGATAGTTAAAACTGTTGTCAGGATCTGGATCATCTGAGAAAGAGGGGAAAAAAGAAAAAAGCTAAAATTATAAACTAAGTAAACTAAGCTTAAAAAGAAACAGCAACCCCAAAATAAAATCAGAAGATAAAAAAAAATGGAAAAAAAAGGCAGATCAATCTACACGATTTTCTGCATATTCCTGAAACAATCAGTCTTGAAGACATTCTGCACAAATGGCTAATCGTTTGCGAAAATATTCCATTGGAGGGTGACCATTGGGGTGGGGGTTGAGAAATTATTTTTCTCATTGCATAGAGGGCACATGGAGAGGCTTCAGCAAAACACAGGGCAGTGAGTAGGGCTATGCCCGATTTTTAGGAGGCTTTCAGTGAATATTACTTTCAATATTTTTCAGTTTTAATTATTTATTTTTGCAGTTTCTATTTCATTAGTTTAGATTTCCTGTAATGTAGTTTACCAAATGCGAATGGTTAACATTTTACAATTAGTAACATGAAGTGTAAAGGTGAGATTTACTACCCAAATACATCTCTCACGCTGCATTCCAGTTAAAGAGGTATACTCCAGCAGGAAAAAAGGATGCTGGAAAGAGATTATTAAAAAAAAAAACCATCTGCAGCAGTTTAATATAATATACAGGGGGTGCAGAAGTAGGTATACAGATTAAATAACAGCTAAATTAGGATGTTAGCAACTATGCATTTTTTTTTTTATTATTTAAGATACCCAATCTTTGATAGCTCTCTAAAAAAAGAAAGTCTGTTGGTAAGGTCTGGTGACTGTTGTGGCCATGCACCTAGGTATAGTCTAACAATCAACTCATAATCATAAAAAAAGATAAGACACTGTATATGGATTTTCCCTGTAATATTGAGATTTGGAGGGGCAATGATTCATCCATTTTTTTTGATCAACCACATTTTAATGATTTAAAATTAAATAAATAAAACAGTTATTCCCATTTCAAACTTTCATGTACAGTACAGACCAAATGTTTGGACACACCTTCTCCTTCAAAGAGTTTTCTTTATTTTCATGACTCTGAAATTTTAGATTCACACTGAAGGCATCAAAACTATGAATTAACACATGTGGAATGAAATACTTAACAAAAAAGTGTGAAACAACTTAAAATATGTCATATTCTAGGTTCTTCAAAGTAGCCTCCTTTTGCTTTGATTACTGCTTTGCACACTCTTGGCATTCTCTTGATGAGCTTCAAGAGGTAGTCACCGGAAATGGTTTTCACTTCACAGGTGTGCCCTGTCAGGTTTAATAAGTGGGATTTCTTGCCTTATAAATGGGGTTGGGACCATCAGTTGTGTTGTGCAGAAGTCTGGTAGATACAGCTGATAGTCCTACTGAATAGACTTGGCTTTTTTTTTCTTGCCATAAGGCCCGTTTCACACGTCAGTGAAAAACACTGACGTTTTTCACTGGCGTGTAAAACACGCACATGTCCCTGCGTGTGCCGTGAATCACGGCACACGTGGGTTGTCTAAGTGCAATCCGGGCTCCGTTCTCCGTGGCCCGTGAATGCACTTAGAAAACAACTCACCTGTGCGCGCTCCCGCTCTCCATGGTGCTGATCGCTCCCGCGGTGCAGCATCCGGCCGGCGGTGACCCCCGCAGCAGCTGCTTCCGGGTCGGCTGTGTCACGCATAATGAATATGCGCGACAATAATGAGCCGGCTCAGAAGCAGCAGGGAGAACGGGCTGCAGAGGACATCGCTGGACGCCGGGTGAGTAAAAATGATTTTTATTTTAAAAGCACGTTTTTTTCTGGCACGTGTTTCACGGACCACACCACTGCGTGGTCCGTGGAACATCAGTGATGCCAGAAAAAAATGGACATGTCTCCGTGCGGCAATCACGCACACGCGGGTACGCCGCACGGAGACACGTGCAGTGAAAAATCACTGACGTGTGAGCAGACCCATTCATTATAATGGGTCTGCGTATGTCAGTGATTCTGGTACGTTTTAAAAAAAGCACAAACGTCCCAGAATCACTGACGTGTGAAAGGGGCCTAATACAAATTCTAAGTAAAGAAAAAAGAGTGGCCATCATTACTTTAAGAAACGAAGGTCAGTCAGTCCGAAAAATTGGGAACACTTTGAAAGTGTTGAAAATAAAGAAAACTCTTTGAATGAGAAGGTGTGTCCAAATGTTTGGTCTGTACTGTATACTGCCCTTTAAACCAGTCCAAGTGTAAGGCCCTGTGCGCACTAGAAAATGGAATTTTCTTAAGAAAATTCTGCAGGCTCTTAAAGATTTCCGCACCTGCAGAAAAAAAAACGCAAAAAATCCGCATGCGGTATGTTGCGTATTGGTGCGGAATTGCTGCAGGTTGTTCCCTGCGGGATTTCACAGTTCTCCCTGCTCCTGCTGTCCGTGGTGCTGAAGTCTCCCGTGCGGCTGCCTCCGGCGCTCTGCTGTTTGCAGGTCAGCTGTGCACTGCATAACTGCATATGCATGAGCCAGCCTGGAAGCAGGAGAGCAGTGTCCGGAGGCAGCCTAGCAGGAGAAGGGGCGTATAAGATCAGCGGTGACTTCAGTCAGCTGATGTGCAGTGACCGCTGGATTCCTCCACCTGTCACTGCAAAGCACATCAGTGAAGTCACCGCTGATCCCGGCGGCTCACTTCACTTGCGTCCTGACCCTCACAGTGAGCAGACATGGTCTATGGCACTCACTGTGAGTGCCAGGTGTAGCAGAGCTGGAAGCGTCGAGGGACATCTTGTGGATTACGTTGGACCTGGACGGCTGTTATTAGGGGTTAATAAAAGTGGTGAAAGAGGGGGCTTTTTTGTCTTTTATTTCAAATAAAGGATTTTTGGGGTGTTTGTGCTTATTTACTTTCACTTACAGTTTAGTGATGAGGGGGTGTCATATAGACACCTGCCATCACTAAACTAGGACTTAGTGGCAGCTATGGGCTGCTGCCATTAACTCCTTCATTACCCCCGATTGCCACCGCATCATGGCAACAGGAAGAGCCGGGAAAAGTCCGGGACTGACGCATCTAATGGATGCGGCAATTCCGGGAGGCTGCTGGCTGAAATATTTAGGCTGGGGGGCTCCGCATAACGTGGAGCTCCCCAGCCTGAGAATACCAGCCCCCAGCTGTGAGGCTTTATCCTGGCTGGTTATCAAAATTGGGGGGGATCGCACGCTGTTTTTTTTTTTTAAATTATTTATTTTACTGTACGCTATAGACCCGCCCACCGGCGGCTTTGATTGGTTGCACTGAGACAGCTGTCACTCAGCATGGGGGTGTGTCTGCCTGCAACCAATCACAGCCACCGGTGAGCAGGGAAGGAGTGAAGATGGAATAATGAGCCGGCTCTGGAAGATGAAAGACGCCGCGGGAGCACTGTGACAGCCGCCCGGTCATCGGTGAGTATGAAGCGCTTGCTCCTACCCCTTTGGGCCAGATTCTGTTCCCCATAAACTTTATATGGGTAGCAGCATCTGGCCAGATACCGGGGATCAATCCTCCGCCGACCCAGAGTCAGCGGGTGATTGATCTGAAAGCCTTCGAAACCGCAGGTACCTGCGGAAAAGAAGTGACATGCAATCATTTTTGCTGCGGGAATCCCGCAGCAAAACATGCAGCTGTCAAAATCCGCCTAGTGCGCACAGCATTTTTTTTTCCCATAGGTTTTGCTGGTGAATCACTGCAGAGATGTTATGAATATTTTCTGCAGCGAAACATGCAGCAAATCCACAGGAAATCCGCGGCAAAAAACGGCAAGTGCGCACAGGGCCTAAGCCCCAGGTATTTACAAACTGATATTTTCTTTAAGACAAATTAAATTCTAGCTTTCTGGTCTCCAGTGTAATCCTTGTCAGGTGGATGGGCACATGTTTGTCAAATAACAGTATGGAAATGATCTCCGGTACTCTAATGAATTTTTGAAGCAGTGCATCTAAAATGCAGCGTTTTACAGATCCTGCAAAGTGAATGTGATCTATAGAAATCTCCGGCCCTCTGTGACTTTTTACGCTTCATAAACTGACCTGCAGAGAGCATTTCAAATCCACATGCCAATTTTGGAGTTTTATGTGCAGAATTTCTCTGTAAAATTGCATTACATGCAAAGAAAATGCACATGCAGAAAAGCACTATAGTGCGCACAAAAAAAAAGCGTCAAAACAGGGTTTAAACCCCCCTCCAAAAAAAACAAAAAAAAAACAAAAAAACCACACAAGTTTAGTCAATCTTTGTGATTGCAGATCTGTGAATACTCACATGACTCACTGTGCGGTGTGGGGAATCTCCGATGTCAGAGCCGAGAACTGTAGTCACGTAGACAAGAGTGTGCGATATGTATCCTCCCGGCCAGAATCCGACTAGCTGGGCGTTGCCTCACTCAATACACTTGCAGTGAGCAAAGCCACTGCCCTATAGACGGACTCTAGCTGGGAGTATACATATCGCACTCGGATGGCTACGTAACCACAAGTGTTGGCTCTGACACCAAAGAATCCTCACACCGGACAGTGCGTAATGTGAGCATTCACAAATCTGGAAATCACAAAGTTACTGCAGACTTGTATGGATTAAAACCGGACATCTCCTTTAATAGGTGTAGAAATTACGCAACATCAAAAACCCACCAAAAGCTAATCATTGGCACACAGCTAAGGTGTAATAATAACCTGAGAAAATTGTGTTAGGGCTTACCGCTGTATCAGGCCTGCAGGCCAGTCTATGGACAGTGGAAATAGGTTTCATTCATCTGCATGTTCGTCCAAGAGAGCAAGATCATTCTAAGGCTACATGCGCACGCTGCTTTTTTTTCCTGCTTTTTTGGCTGCAGTTTTGTTGTCAGAACTTTCTGACATTTGACTTCCCAGCAAAGTCTATGAGAAGTCAGATTTGTCATGCGCACGTTGCAGTTTATTTGTCAGCGTTTTATTTGTCAAAGGTTTGTGACAAATAAAATGCAGCATGTTCATTCTTCCTGCGTTTTTGTCAACATTTGTCACAAAAACGCAGCAAAAACGCAGGGTGTGAAAAACGCACCTAAAATTACATGCGTTTTTTGTGACATTTCCAGGCTCTCTCTGACAAGGTGCAGTTTTGGCTGCATTTTGCCTGCAGTTTTAGCTGCAGTTTTGGCTGCAGTTTGTGAACACAAAAAGATGCAGCGTGCGCATGTAGCCTAAGTCTAGTTAATTGCGATCAGTGAGGACATGGTTTCTAGTTTTCTTGAACCAACCACAGAATATTGAAAGGAACTGTCAGTACAGTGACTATTCAAACCAAGCACAGGCGTTCTGTTCATCATGGTGGCGCCAAATATGAAGTGCAGCTTCCCACCTGCTTGTTTTCCATCTATCTTCACCCTTTCCTTTAGCTATGAAGCTAGTGCTGTCAATCAAGAAGAGGGGCGGGTGCAGCTGTAGAGAAAAACAAGCAGGAGGGAAGCTGCACTGTTATATTTGGCCCCGCCATGATGCCCCGAGCGCCTGTACTTGGTCTGAACAGCTATTCTGTGCTGGCAGTCCCTTTAAGACAGGAGACTCTGTGCATAGTTAGATGGAGTACTACAGAGCTAATGTTAATCAGTGGACCGACAGCTTAAACACAGACAGGGTCCACCTCCTTTTTCATTGTTAGCAGATAAATTACACAACCAACAATTATTTTAATTTTATGAGTCTCCCAACCCTAAAGAGCTGAATTTTAACTAGTATTAAAAATATAGTATTTTTTTTTTGATTAAGCACAAAAAAAACCCAAAACACTTTCACAGTCAAACAATTTTTTTTTGTCAGCCCAGGCACTATACCTATCCAATACGACTTCTCCCTTACCCAGGTAAGTGCCATAGGTGACATTCCTGTACTCTTCCCATGATATGAGTCCATCCTGGTTCATGTCAAACTCCTGCCATTGCCGCTCCACGTTGTCGTACACATATCTCCTTTGCGCTTTCTTGATCCATGCTGTCAGCTCCCCCTCCGTCACATACCCATCATTATCCAAGTCTATTTTACTTACAATCATTCTACAAAGACAAAATGGCACGAATAAAAGGGATGCACTGACGACAAGCACCTACCGAGTATGTAACCATAGGTGGCATTTTTATATTCTTCCCACGACACCAGGTTGTCACCATTGAGATCATGACCTTTCCATTGTCGTTCTACATCCTCATAAATCCACCTCTTCTGTGCAAATTTTATCCAATCCCTTAGTTCCTCGACTGTTACAAGACCATCCTTGTCTGCATCTATCTTAACCACAATATTTCTGTGGGGCCATGGAAGCACCCAGCAACAAAAGAAAGAAAATGTTAGCAGGTAATGAGCGTAGTGTAGATAGAATAGCAGTTAAAGGGGTGGTTCACTATCTAAAATGTATTTTCTAAATATCTACCCTTACACCCTAACCACTGCTGCAATTTGCTTTATTATACTATGCCCTACACGTCTCCCCATTTAGCTAATCCACAAATGTTTTGGGGTTTTTTACTTCACTCCCTGTGATGTTTCACTTAAGAGGAGTCTGATGAGGTCCTGTTCCAGGAGGGACAATAGATACTGTGGGGAGAAAGTGCAGCTCCAGCCTCCTGTGACGTCATGACTCCTCTCAATCAAAATATCACAAGAAATAAAAATACACATTTAGGGATTAGTTAGATGGGCGGAGAAGTGTAGGGAATTGTAAATTAAAGCTCATTAAAGAGTGGTTAAATTGTAAAGAGATATTTAGAAAGTACAATTTAGGTACCGAACCAATCCTTTAAAGCAAAGATGTCCCCTGTTTTCAACATATAAAGAAAGGGAAGCATCTTTAAAAGGGAATCTGTCAGCAGGTTTTTGCCATGTAATTTGAAGGCCGCATACTGTAGGGGTTAAGACAGATGTTAGGGATGCTCTCATCACAGTGTGCAGTTCACCTGCAATATTGATTGCTCCTCAGAAGATTATCATTGGCCTAGGTCAGCTAACCCGGCACACCCCTGCTTATGGCCTATAGAAATGTACATAGATAGCCTAGTTGGGGGGGGGGGGGGGGTGTCAGCTTCCTGAGCCCTTCAACATGCGAAATCTAAACACTTAAATTACTGGGTGCAGTGGTTCAGACACAAACAAAGTTGATACATTGTTGGATTCAGGATTTGTTTGCATACATTATGCTGCTCTCAGATGAGGTAGCAAAAACCTGCTGACAGATTCCCTTTAAGCCCTCTGTTACAGCATATTAGAATGCTGCATATATGTCCCAAAGCTGCTCTGCATAACGCAAAAAACAGCTTTTACTATACTCGCCTAGGGGACGGTCTGATGAGCGACACTTGTCTTGATTCCATGCCCCTCGTGATTCCTCTCCTTGCAATCGCCATCCTCCTTCCCTGCTTTGTGTGGATAACATGTGCTACGTCATCCACAGTGTCTTCCACCATGCCCGTTAAGAGGCGCACTTCTTTGTCCTGCTAAGGGCAGAGCAAAGTACTGTATTGTGCCTAAGTGGGAAAAGGCCACCACAATACTATGATTTGCCATTGGCAAGGCAGAAAGAAGTGCATGCGCACAGAAGGGAGATGGAGGATGGCGATCGCAAGAAGAAAGGAGGCGCAAGATCAAGACAAGTGATGTCCATTGGACCGCACCACCCCATAGGGGAGTATAATGAAAGGTCTTTTTTGCGTTCTGCAGAGCAGCTTGGGGACTTATATACAGCATTCTAGTATGCTGTAACAGAGGGTTGAAAGATGCTGGCCCTACTGTATATGGGGGAAAACATGGCGACAGGTCCCTTTAAGAGGACGATATGAAGCATAGGAGAACAGCTCATCCATATGTATTCATATCATTATGTAAAACCACAAAGTGTTTATTGCCTAAATATTAATACATGTATATAAAAAAGGTAGTCTAAGTTTAGTACAAAAAAGGTTTTAAACTTGAATATGCCATAAAACAAAGTTAACGAAGCAATAAAATTAGATTAGTTAGAAATATATAACATAGCATTTGGACAGATGAATACGCATTTCCTTTATATCAGCCAAAAAACACCATTTAAAAGGAACTTGTCATCTTGCCCTAGTATCTCTAACCACGTCTCTGCTCCATGCCATGTCTGCATTACTGCAAGCCTCAGTCTGCGTTTGCAAATATCTCAGGACTAGCCGGCCAAGATGCTCATTTTCATGGATTACTCTTGCCCCCCAATCTTGTAAGGCTGGTTTCATACATCCGGCTTTTCGACGAATTCTGCGCACGCCAGTACAGTGTATACAGTACAATGGCAGTGCAGCAAGTTCCGGGTCGCATGCTCCGGTCACATGACAGCATGTGACCAGCGCTTGTCATGCTGCCATTGTACTGTATACACTGTACTGGCGTGCGCCGAATCTGGCGAAAAGCCGGATGTATGAAACGGGCCTAAGCAAGCCTCTGTGTGCAATTTACATTAATGTGCAAGAGCGACGTCACCATTGTCTCCCTGCAAACTGAGTGCGGGGTTCTGCTTTCTTCATAATGCACAAAGAAGCCAGGTGTATGCCCCTGAGTGTCACCGGTGCACTGCGGATGACAAGGGGGGCTGGTTAATGTCACATCCATTTGCAAGGAGCCAATGGTCTTGTTCAAAATGTAAATCACGCAAAGAGAAACAGACGTACAAAAATACAAGGCAAGAGTTTTCCCCGGGAAATCAACACCGGACTAGTCCCTAGAAACCTGCATAGTGCGAAGGCAGAATAAGGCTATCTTCACATATCCGGCTTTTCACCGGTTTGATAGAAGCGGCGCATGCCAGTACGGTGTATACAGTACAGTGGCAGCGCCGCAACTTCCAGGTCACATGCTCCGGTCACATGACAGCAGTGACCGGCGCTTGTGGCACTGCCAGTGTACTGTATACACTGTACTGGCGTGCGCCGCATCCGCCAAACCGGCGAAAAGCCGGATGTGTCAAACCGGCCTAAGGCTCGATTTTGAAAGTATATCTTGCACGGCCACAAGAAGGTTACTAGAAGGAAGAAAAAGCGTGGAGCAGAGACATGGAGACTGCCTAGGGCAACAAACTGGTTCCTTTTAGACCCTTCTTATAAGCTGTATTAGGCTATGTGCGCACAAGAAAATAGACTTTTCTTAAGAAAAATCTGCACCCTCTGGCAGAATACCGCACCCGCGGCAAAAACCGGGGTGAAGCCGCACCCGTGTTTTTGCCGCAGGTTGGTCCCTGAGGTTTTTTTTTTACCATTATCTACGGCAAAAAACGCAGGTACCTGGTAGAAAAGAAGTGACACGCTCATTCTTTTTGCTGCAAAAATTCTGCAACAAAACCTGTAGGTTGAGAAAACCGCAGTGTGCGCACGCCATTTTTTTTTTTTTTACCATAGGTTTTGCTGGGGGAAGGACTGCAGCAAGCTTATGAACATTTTCTGCAGCAATTCATGCAGCAAACCTGCAGCAAAAAACGCAGCGTGCGCACAGGGCCTAAGAAGTTTTTTTGTTTTGGGTTTTTTAATGCAGCTCAAATCTCAAATAACCAAACTGCATAAGAAAGAGCATACGGCTTTATGCGCACTGGAAAATGGAATTTTCTCAAGAAAATTCCGCAGGCATTGAAAGATTACCGCACCCGCGGTAAAAAACAGTGGCAAACCGCACCCGAAAACCGCATGCGGTTTGCCGCGGTATTGTTTTTGGTACTGCCGCGGTTTTACCGCGGCATTGTTTGTGGTATTGCCGCGTGCGGGTTGGTACATGTGCTTTATTGCAGTCAATGCAATAAAGCACATTGAAGAAAAAATAAAGTCATTTCATTCTGAGATAGAGAAAGACAGATAGCTAGACAGAGGGATAGATAGAGTCCCTGTGAGCACACGCTGCATTTCTCACGGTCAGCAGTGAGTTCACATTACCGGCCGTGGGAAATGCCCTGTGGGTACCTCTGCTGTCTCGTTGCGAGGCTGCATTCAGCAGTGTCAGTCGCGGCTGGATGCAAGCATCGCAGGACGTGGATTACGCCGGAGCTGTGTGTTTCGAGGGGGTTAATAAAATGGTGAACCAGGAGCTTTTTTGTGTTTTATTTAAAATAAAGGATTTTTCGGTGTGTGTGTTTTTTCACTTTACTTACGGGTTGATCTTGTCAGCTGTCACAGACGATGCCATGATCGAGCCTGGACTTAGTGGCGGCGATCCGCCGCCATTAACTCTTTACATTACCTTGATTGCCACCGCATCACGGCAACAAGAAGAGTCGCGGACACTCCGGGACTGTCGCATAATGCATTCGACAGTCCCGGGGCAGCTGCGGCTGATATTCTCGGCTGCGGGAGGGGGGAGGGAGGCGGGGGACATTAACCCTGCCCCTCGCCCTCCCCAGCCTGAGAATACCGGGCCGCCGCTGTGTACTTACCTCGGCTGGAAGGTAAAAATACGGCGGAGCCCACATGTTTTGTTTTCTATATTTCCATTTGCTTTCTATGTGTATTCTATATGTCTGTGTTCTATGTCTGTGATGTCTGTCTGTGTCTGTAATGTGTGTGTTTACTCTCTGCTCCACTTCCTCTTCCTGCCATAATGACATCACTTCCATGCAAACCGCAGTCAGCGATATACATTACCGCAGGTAAACTGCAAAATACCGCAGGGAATAACGCAGGAAAATGCAATGAACCGCACAGAATTTGCTGCCTGCGTTATTCCCTGCGGGATTTCACGATTACATGGCAGTCAATGGAGTGAAATCCCGCAGCGACGTGCGGAAAAGAAGTGACATGCAATTGTTTTTGCTGCGGGAATCCCACAGCAAAACATGCAGCTGTCAAATTCCGCCTAGTGCGCACAGGATTTTTTTTTTCCATAGGTTTTGCTGGTGATTCACTGCAGAGATGTTATGAACATTTTCTGCAGCGAAACATGCAGGAAAACCGCGGCAAAAAACGGTAAGTGCGCAAGGGACTAAAATGGTAAAAATCACTAGTAGAATTTGTAATAAAGCACAAACCACTATAAAGATTGCAAGCAGTATTAAAAACCAGATAAGATACACCTCAAAGAGGTCTTAAATTTTGTGGTGTTGTTGGCACTTTTATGTGGATATAATACAACTTGAGGGCATAAAAATTTGCTTTAGAACAACAATGGGAAACCTGTTTAACTGGTTATAATATATGCTAAACTATATAATACACACATCCAGTATGTACCTGCATATACATACATACAAATATATTTAAAAAACACAAAATGCCTAGCCAGGACAGTCAGCGATCATACCCCAGCCTCTCTTTGCTCTCCTCTGGTGTTAACTGATCAAACGATTTGGCTTCTTCAGCTCCAAGAAAAGCGTCATGATCATAGTCAAAGTTCTCTCCGTCATCATGTGACTTATCACTAAGTTGAGGGTCATGATGCACACGATCTTTCTTTTCTGTAGGTTTGGAAAGTGCACAGAGGGCCGAAAGGCCAAGGCACAAGAGGAGGCACGTTTTCGCCATTGCTTGTTGAAGTAACCTAGGAAACAAAACAAGTCAACTTAAAGTAACATTAGCATCGTTGGAAACGGGACCCCCTAAGAAGCGGCAAACATTGACAGGATCTGACAGTCACAACATTGTAGAGTTCCCATAGTAAACGTGTTCATATGATGAAAGCACACGGGAATCTGTACTTTGTACAGGACGTGTGATCATTTCACACTCTACTGACCCAAACATGAGCCCTCGCTAAGTGACATGCTCGAAAATGCCCTCAAGGCACAAAACTAGACAATGATGTTCAGGATGCTGAGAATAGTCGCATTGTTTGAGATTCCTGGAAGTAGAGGTTTAACTACTCTCTTTCAAAGACGACGACACCTGAGGCACAGAAGACCGCACACACTGCACCCTTACGTGTAAGAATTAGTATATAAAATACGTGTGATAGTCCAAAACCGGTCCATAGTGCAGAAGCTAATGGGACATCACACGTTCCCCTGCATTACATCATGACTGCTTACAGCTCTGTCAGATTCTTCCCGTTTGCCATCTTATCTCAATGCTCGGGGCTCATAACCAGCAGTTGGTGCTTGGATGGGCGCGACTCAAGTACCCGAGTATAATGGGAGTCAATGGGGAACTTGAGCATATTTCCAGAAAAATGACGGCGTCCCCCATTGACTCCCATTATACTCGGGTACTTGAGTCACACCCATCAGAGCGCCAACAGCTCATTACGAGTCCCGAGCATGGTAGTGCCCGCTCATCACTATACATATACACCGTACCGCTGACACGCAGTCCTTATGCCCATTAGATTGCCCACGCCTGACTGCCACTACTGTCATTCTCTACGGGGCTGCCGGTAGCAACGCTCAGCGGCCACATAGGGAAGGAATGGCACAGCCGCTCAGATCTACTGCGGATGAAACATCCCCCCTCTCCTGATCGGGGCAGGTTCCAGCAGTTGGACCCCACTGACGTGAATCGTCACCTTTCCTAGGGACAGGCGATAATGCCAGAGAAGCCCTTGAAGGGTCCAAGCAGTTTATAGGCACATCTGAGGGAACAGACCCCCAAACATCACCCCCTACAACATTCTTCCTCCCCCTGACATGCCCCCCTATAACATGCACAAGTTTCCCTTTTCATACGCTTTGTAGAGAATATATTGTTATTATAAGCTGATTTCCTCCATTACATCCATGGACAGAAAGCTGCACAGATATGGAGGAAGCGGATGAGAGCAGGAGACGTTATTCCTCCAGCTCAGAAGGCCGTTCTCATGCACGGTCACTTCATGGCTGCCTGATACCCACACACCGAGCATCTCCGGTCCCGTTACCTGCACTGTCCTCACAGCTCCGCCCGTCCTCACACGCCGACACCGGAAGCAGCTGCTTTCTACTCTGGGCGTGGCTTCCTGCGCCAACTTGCCGCGATTGTACTCGCTGATTGGTGAACTGCTAGAGAGGGGCGGGTCACATTTACCGGTTGGTTGCAGAGCGCCACGTCCACACGGGAGCGCGCAATGACGAGAGGGGCGCGGGTTGGAATGAAGCGCGTTCTGGCGTGGCGGGAGATTCGTGGAGCAATCTATGGAGGTGGGAGGAGCCATTTCAGCCCCGCCCTCCGCGCTGGGACGTTCCTATTGGACGCTTCTGAGCCGCTCTTTCATTATAGCAACGCTGATAGGTGACAGGGCCGGGATCTCCGGGCGCTCCCGCCCCCCGCTGCACGGGCTTGTCTTAGTAGCGGGGCTCAGCCGTGTATATAGTGTGGAGAAAATAAATCTGGTAGAAAGAAGATCACCCGTCCTATTAGAGCGGATCCAGCAGCAATCCGTTCAGTTCTGCAGACACTACTTTTTTGTCTGTTTTTAAATGACTGATTTTATGGGGATCCATTTTTTTTTACATTGCAGTCTATGGAGAACGGATCAGTTAATGGATTCCTACTCTTTATCCTGCTTTTGAAACTGATCTAGTAAGAAAAAAACGGATCCTTTACCAAGGAAAGAAATACGGATGGATATATACAGTTAGGCTCAGTTTTTTGCCATCAGGCACTATCCGATGAAAAAAGTAATGCAACGGATCTGTCGAAAAAACAGATCCGTTGCATCAGTTTTTTCCATTTGTTTCTTCCGTTCTTTGACGGATCCGTTTTAATACTGAGCATACTCAGTTTAAAAACGGACTCCGGCATATGACGGATGACGCCGGATCCGGTGTCCATAGGCTTCCATTATAAAACACACCGTACGGCGCCGGATCAGTTTTTTTTGCCGGACACAAAAACGTTCACCTCAACGTTCTATCCGGCTGCTGGAAAAGCAAATTTTGCTGGATCCGGCAAAAGCCGGATGGAACGCAAGGCCATCCGGCACAAACTGGCGCTATTAGAAGTCTATGGGGGGAAAAACGTATCCGGCGTCAACAGACACTGGATGCGTTTTTATATGTTTCTGCCGGATTGCGCCTGATGGCCAAAAACTGATGTGTGTACGCACCCTTAAAGGGAACCTCTGAGTGCAATATTCACCCAGTACCATGAGCAGTTCTAGTACATATTGCTTATCCCTGCCTAACTGTCCCTGTATACACTAGCATAGATAAAGGGATCTTTAGAAAAAGTATTTGTATGCTAATGAGCGTGGGGACTAGTCCCTTATATCCCCTGACTAGTGTCCCCTCTTAGCATGTTAGTACGCCCACAGGTGCGTACAAACAGGCTATTCAATGCAGTGTCACCAGCAGTGCAGCGCGTACCTGTGTTCGTGCTTCTGAATTAGTGATGTGTCCGTCATGAACGATCCGACACAAACATTTGGCTCCCTGCTGTGACTGACAGGAGCCGGATCACCAGTGAGAGCCACTAAAATCTCTAAACGGCTCTTTACGCCGCTGAAACCCTTCCCACCCACGGCTAAACTGCGCCTACTCAACAAAGTAATTGGTCATTTGTGAGTGGGCGATGTTTATCCACAGGTGGGCGGGGTTTTGGCAGCGTTACTATAATCTTAAATATCTGTTCACCTGGGGTGAACACATATTTAATAAGGAACCGAGAACGTTTTCGGTGAGCGGAGCCATGAGAACCGGATCACCAAAAAGAGCCGGACTGCCCATCACTATTCTGAATGTCCTGCACTTCCGGTCATGCGCAGTATGAAGCCGGGTGTACGCCTCCCAGCTTCAGAGAGGTCTACTGTGCATGACTGGAAGTGCCGGCATTCAGAAGAGCGGTCACAGCGAACACAGATACACGCGTCACCGCTGATGATGCTGAATTGAATAGTATGTTAGTACACCCCTGTGGGCGTGCTAACATGCTAAGAGGGCGGCTAGTTGGGGGACATAATGCCCTTGGGACTAGTCCCCACGCTCATTAGCATAAGATAAAAGATCTTTAGAAATACGGTTTCTAAAGATCCCTTTATCTATCTATATTAGTATATACAGTACAGGGACGGTTAGGCAGGGATTAGCAATATGTACCCAGAACTGCCTGTGGTCCTGGGTGAATATTGCACCTGACAGGTTCTTTTTAACGGATCCGTTCTCCATAGACTCAAAGCTTAATGGAAAAAGGATCCAGCTGAAATCAGTTATTTAACCTCTTCACAAGCTTAGGCTGCTTTCACACTACGTTTTTTTAACATCCGTCATGAACGTTTTATTAACGCAAAAACGGATCCAGTGCAAATGCGTTTTCATTTCAATGCATTTGCAATGGACTCGCGTCAACATGCGTTCACCTGCCTTTGCGTGCGTTATAGTAAGGATCCAGCGACTTGCAGTTTTTTAACTTTTTTCAAAAACGCTACTTGTAGTGTCGCGGGCGGCGGGGCGCTGCGCTCGCTAACGCTCGGGTCCGGCGCTGCTGCTGCTCGGTGGCTCGAGCGGTGGGCCGGATCCGGGGACTCGAGCGGCGCTCCTCGCCCGTTAGTGAAAAGGGGGTGGTTTGTTTGGGGATTTAGTCCGTGACGCCACCCACGGGTTGTGGTGAAGATGGGCACCACCGCTGCTGGTGACGGGGATCCCGGGAGCGATGGTAGGGAGCAGCTGGGATGTTGTTTCCCTCCTCCGTGGGTAGGGGTTGGTGGTCCCGGTGGTGTGACGGGGAGGCAGGGTCGGTGAGGTGCAGGGTTGCAGGGACAGCGCGGCGCGGTGCCGGATGGCACTGGTGTACTCACTCAGCAAGAGATGCACAAAGTCTCCGGTAAACCAAACGGCTGGATGGACGGGTCCCGCAGCCGGCTGCAGTGTCTCTCCCTGGACAGGTGATGGTGGCTGTCTCTCCCTGCACCTTTTTGTGTCCTGTGTTGACTCCAATGGCTTCCCAACGGTAGTCCGCTCCCCGGTGTATAGAAACCGGGGGAGCCCGTTTTGCCCGCAGGCGCTGGCCCTTGGATTTCTAGCCGGTGGCGGTGTATCCTCACGGTGTGAGCGGTTGCCTTCAGTCGGGACTTGGTTGTTAGGGAACCCCGGGGGTTCCTGTCACATTCGGATTTGACTACTGACGGCGGCTCCAAGCCTGGTCGGGGTCCGATGGCCCTGCCTGTGTGCTTAGCTTCACTCCGTTCCCCAGTCCGATACCGGTGGGCCACCGCCCAGCCCCGGTCCTTACGGCTCTGCGGAGTTCCACCAACTCCTGCAGACGGCCACCACCGTCTGCCAACCTTGCTGACAGTGCCTGGGCTCCGACCCAGACACTCGCAGTTCGTGACCTCACTTTCACCTCCTGAACAAATCTGCTCCTTTTCCCACCTCCAGACCTGTGAACTCCTCGGTGGGTGGGGCCAACCGCCTGGCTCCGCCCCACCTGGTGTGGACATCAGACCCTGGAGGGAGGCAACAAGGGTTTTTGTCTGACTAATGTAACTGTCTGGGGGGTGGGGGTGTGTGTGTGTTTTGTCTGTGGCTACCTGGCTAGTCCAGGGCGCCACATTCCCCCTTGGTAAAATGCAGACCGTCCGCGGGCTGTCCGTCCATCACCGGTTTTATTTTACAAACTGAAAAAGATAAAAAATATTGGAAAAATGGTAACACATGAAACATAAGCATACTTTAGGTCCTCTTAAACGTTACAACTCACATAAACATTTTTAATAACGGACGGACGGATGTCTTCCGCTCTCCCACCCAAGCAACCTAGCCCTGATGCTGCCCCTAAGAAGCGGGCAGCACCCCTTTGCCCCAGTCCAGGTTCAGGCTGCCCGAGCGGGAACGGGTATGGTAACTCGCACCCGACTGTCACTTCAGAAGACCCCACGTCCAGGGGGACCCCTGACCCCAAGAGGATCGCCACCGGTAACGGTAGTGGCGGGCCTGGGCCATCACTTTCCTCCAGGCCCATCCTCCAAATCAGCCTCTCTGGAGGCGGCAACGGTATCCATCCCACAACATTATTTACAAGCCCACAAGTTCGTGGGTGGCCTGCAAGTTCTCGGCCGTGTCCATGAGCAGTTTCTCATGTGGGCGGTAAACACATAGAGTCCCTCCGGGGACAACTTGCCGGCAACGGCCGGGATAATCACGGTAGATAATTGGATGAAAACTCGGTTGATTTGTATTCATTCATTCAAAGTGCTGAGGGTCCCAACGGGGACAACAACTTCTCTTTTCCTCATCTTTAAACAGCAATCCCGCGGCACAGGTGCCGTTGCTGCAGCTCCCGGTGTGGAGCACCTTCTGCTTGCTCCGGTTCAGGTGGTGTGGTGGATGGGCCCAGACAGAGTCCCTCCGTGGCGGCTACGACCGGTACCTTCGGTAATGAGGGACCCCGCTGTGACGTGGCCTGCTCTGCCTCCTGGCAGCTGCAACCCCGCCGTGCCTCAGCCGAGGCCCGGGGTCTGGGAGCGGTCGATGGGTCTTGCGGTGCTGGCCTCTGGTCGAGGATCGCCTCCGCTGCGGCCGGGCGGACTGCCGGGGCCGTCATCATCTCCGTCGCAGTCGGGATGGAAGCCGGGACGGGTGCCAGGGCGGGGACAAAGGTAAGGCCCAGGGGTCGCAGGTCTGGGCCCTCTCCCTAAGACGCTGCGGGCTCCGCTACCGGTGACAGGGGTAACTGGTCGGTCGGGGCGTTGGCCGCGGGCATGGGCAGTGAGGGAGGTAGCGCGGTGGACGGCAGCAGGCCGGGCCCCTCAGCCGTATCGACCGATCCCTCAGGGACATAGGGGCGTGGGTCGCTTACCCGCTCCTCTGAAACCACCTCCACTTCGGATGCCCAAACGGTTGCGGCCAGGCCCTTCATCTCCGACGTCCACTTCGCCAGCATGAAGTGGACTTGGGCCTGGAGCTCCTGGCACATCTTGCGGCTGGATCCAGGAACATGTTTCAGCAGAGTCCTGGCGTCCCACGAGCTGTGGTGAAGATGGGCACCACCGCTGCTGGTGATGGGGATCCCGGGAGCGATGGTAGGGAGCAGCAGGGATGATGTTTCCACCCCTTCGTGGGTATGGGTTGGTGGTCCCGGGGCCCGGTGGTGTGACGGGGAGGCAGGGTCGGTGAGGTGCAGGGTTGCAGGGACAGCGCGGCGCGGCTCCGGATGGCACTGGTGTACTCACTCAGCAAGAGATGCACAAAGTCTCTGGTAAACCAAACGGCTGGATGGACGGGTCCCGCAGCCGGCTGCAGTGTCTCTCCCCGGACAGGTGATGGTGGCTGTCTCTCCCTGCACCTTTTTGTGTCCTGTGTTGACTCCAATGGCTTCCCAATGGTTGTCCGCTCCCCGGTGTATAGATACCGGGGAAGCCCGTTTTGCCCGCAGGCGCTGGCCCTTGGATTTCTAGCCGGTAGCGGTGGCTGTGTATCCTCACGGTGTGAGCGGTTGCCTTCAATCGGGACTTGGTTGTTAGGGAACCCCGGGGATTCCTGTCACATTCGGATTTGACTATTGACGGCGGCTCCAAGCCTGGTCGGGGTCCGATGGCCCTGCCTGTGTGCTTAGCTTCACTCCGTTCCCCGGTCCGGTACCGGTGGGCCACCGCCCAGCCCCGGTCCTTACGGCTCTGCGGAGTTCCACCAACTCCTGCAGACGGCCACCACCGTCTGCCAACCTTGCTGTCAGTGCCTGGGCTCCGACCCAGACACTTGCAGTTCGTGACCTCTCACTTTCACCTCCTGAACAAATCTGCTCCTCTTCCCGCCTCCAGGCCTGTGAACTCCTCGGTAGGTGGGGCCAACCGCCTGGCTCCGCCCCACCTGGTGTGGACATCAGACCCTGGAGGGAGGCAACAAGGGTTTTTGTTCGACTAATGTAACTGTCGGGGGGGGGGGGGGGGTTGTCTGTGGCTACCTGGCTAGTCCAGGGCGCCACAGTAGCGTTTTTGAGTTGCGTCCAAATACTGCAAATTGCTGGATCCTGACTAAACAGCATGCAAACATGCACATGCGCATGCGTTTGCATGTGAACGCTGGCATGCTGATAGACAGGATCCTGCTTGCTCTACTGAGCATTCCCAGAAACCAGCCTCGCGTGATCAGTCTCTCTCTCTCTCCACCTCCCTCTCTCTCCACTCTCCCCCGCCTGAGAGCGGAGGACGCTCGTAACCAAGGTAAACATCGGGTAACCGCGGGCTTAGTTACCCGATGTTTATCTTGGTTACGTGTGCAGGGAACCCCCTCCTAGCAGTTGCAGACCCTCGTAACCAATGTAAATATCGGGTATCCAAGCAAGTTATCCGATGTTTACCTTGGTTACGAGCCTCCACAGCTGTCAGAAGCCGGCTCCCAGTCTTTCACGTTCAGTTCCCCTCACTCCCGATCACATGACTCCAATGCCCGCCCATAAACTTAAAGTGACAGGATCCTGCAAAATAACACATGCGTTTGCATGCTTTTTTTGCTGTAAAAACAGGATCCGCTTTTGCAGCAAAAAAACGTTCATGACGCATGTTAAAAAAAACGTAGTGTGAAAGCAGCCTTAGATGTAGCAGTACATCCAAAATTGTGTCCCTTCCTTTGATGCAGACTCACACACCGAGCCCACGTTTTCCTATACATGTCGGTTGACCTGATGAGCTGACGTGCAGCTAACAGGTGTCAATGGATCAGATATCCACCCTCACCTGTTAACTAGTTTATTCCTGCTGTCAATCACTGAGAGCAGCATTTAACACACGCCAGTGGGAGGCACGTCCTTCGCCGCTCCCATTGGCAGCCCATTTACACAATCGCAGGGCGCGGATAGGTGGTCATGACAGTCAGGGATCAGCTGATGACACCTGTCACTGTCATGTCGAAATTCCTGTGAACGCTAATGATCACAGGAATACAGCATTTGTGCTGATGCACTGCTCTGTACAGCATAAGGCCCGTTTCACACGTCAGTGAAAAACACTGACGTTTTTCACTGGAGTGTAAAACACGCACATGTCCCTCCGTGTGCCGTGAATCACAGCACACGTGGGTTGTCTAAGTGCAATGCGGGCTCCGTTCTCTGTGGCCCGTGATTGCACTTAGAGATTAACTCACCTGTGCGCGCTCCCGCTCTCCAAGGTGCTGATCGCTCGCGCGGTGCAGCATCCGACCGGCGCTGACCCTCGCAGCAGCTGTTTCCGGGTCGGCTGTGTCGTGCATCAAGAATATGCGCAACAGTAATGAGGAGGACATCGCTGGAGCCGGGTGAGTAAAAATGATTTTTATTTTAAAAGCACGTTTTTTTCTGGCACGTGTCTCACGGATCACACCACTGCGTGGTCCGTGGGACATCAGTGATGCCAGAAAAAAATGGACATGTCTCCGTGCGGCAATCACGGACACGCGGGTACGCCGCACGGAGACACGTGCAGTGAAAAATCACTGATGTGTGAGCAGACCCATTCATTATAATGGGTCTGCGTATGTCAGTGATTCTGGTATGTTTAAAAAAAGCACAAACGTACCAGAATCACTGACGTATGAAAGGGGTCTAAGTGATCAGATGATTGCAGCTTCAAGTTCCCCTAAAAATTGTAAAAAAATGTTTTTAAAAAATAAAAAAAACTAGTTCAAAGCACTCCCCTTTAGTCCCACTGAAAAACAATGAAAGAATAAATACTCTAATTTGGTATTGCCGATTTCAGAAATGCCTGATCTATCAAAGTATAAATTCAATTAATCTGATCTGTAAAAAGCGTAATAAAAAAAAAATAAAATCACCAGAATTACATTTTTTTGGTCGCTGCATTATTGCAATAAAAGGCGATCACAACATCGCACCTACCTAAATATGGTATAACTAAAAACATCACCTTAAGACACAAAAATAAGCTGTCACGGAGCCACAGATACCGAAAAATGAGAACGCTACGAGTCTTGGAAAATGGCGGCAAAGTACAATTCTTTTTTTGACAAATTTCACCACTTAAATGAAAAACAAACAAACTGTACATGTTTGGTACCTATAAACTCGTACTGCCCTGGGGAGTCATATTGCCAGGACAGTTTTACCATTCAGTGAACACGGTAGATTTTAAAAAAAAACAACAAAAAAACCAAACAATTGTGGAATTGCACTTTTTTTTGCAGTTTCACTACACTTGGAATTTTTTTCCATTATGGCTCCTCGAAGAAACAAAAAAATGATAAAATCAGCGGATGGTGAAGAGGTTAAAAAAGGATGAAAAAGTTGTGTCTGCACAACTGAATAGATTGGTGCTGGTTCCGTTCTCATGGATGATTACTGGACATCTATAAATAATAATAATAAAAAATAATGTGACCTTGGCCGGACTGGATTTATATGTGTATTCCATAGTTTTCTTATAGGGCTTTTTTTTTTAGATTGCAATTTTTCACATGCATTTTTATTGCATTTTTTACACTTTTTTTTTGTTTCTTTTGGTATGTTTTTCATACTTTCTGGTATTTGGCTGCTACAAAGCTTTATTGACAGAGTTTTGAGCAGATTACATGCGTTTTTAGTGTGTTTCTACAGCGGAAATGAAATGAAATACATTCATTTTCTTACCTGCAGATTTTCTGCATCGTATGGAATTCTATGAGGAAAATCCATACATAAAACTCAGCATACCGCTTAGACAAATAGACATATAGCTGATTTCAAACATGCACCGCAGGTCATTCCACAATGTAAAAAAAAACCAAAAGCACATTGTACATGAGATTTCTATGAACACTTTCCACTTTACTGGAGCTGTACAATGCATTTTTTTGCACATTTGAAAATACACAGCGTCAAAAAACTCATCGTCCGAGCTTAAAAGGATTCTGTCTGCACAGAATGAATGTTCAAACCAAGATCAGGAGCTTGCTGCAACATAGGGTGACCAAACATTTAAAGCAGCACTCCAGAATTTTTTATTTTTTTTTTAAATCTACATCCGCTACTCCCTGTCTTAGGCTGGAAACACATCTATGAGAGTAAAATCGGTCTGAGTTGGCTGAAAAAAACTCGGCTGATTTTAGTTCACGTTAGGTCCGAGTGCAACGCAAGTGCGATGCTTTTTCTGAATAAATTAATGATTTTACTAGTGTGTGTAATGCGTGTGTAATGCGTATTTTTTACAATGTCATCTGCCATTCAGCTCTGCTACATGGCCGCTGACAGCAGACACAGACAGCCATGTAGCAGAGTTGAATGGCAGATGACAGCAGACACAGAAAGAGCCGCACGATCAGAATGAACTCGGGTTAACTTTACCCGACTTCATTGTCATGCTGCGGCTCTGTCTGTGCCGCGTCCTGATTAGCGGTCACCAGTGAAGGACTCACCGGTGACCGCTAAACTCCTGAGTGACTGAAGTTAGCAGCCCTCTCTCATACTCACTGATCCCCGATCACCGGCGCGGCGCTGCACGGCATTCACACTGCTGCGGCGGCTTTTACTATTTTGAAAAAGCCGGCCGCTCATTAAACAATCTCATATTCCCTGCTTTACCCGCCCACAGGCGCCTATGATTGGTTGCAGTGAGACACGCCCCCACGGTGAGTGACAGGTGTCTCACTGCACCCAATCACAGCAGCCGGTGGGCGTGTCTATACTGTGCAGTGAAATAAATAATTAAATAATTTAAAAAAATGGCGTGCGGTCCCCCCCAATTTCAATACCAGCCAGATAAAGCCATACGGCTGAAGGCTGGTATTGTCAGGATGGGGAGCTCCACGTTATGGGAAACCCGCCAGCCTAACAATATCAGCCAGCAGCCGCCCAGAATTGCTGCATAAATTAGATGCGACAGTTCTGGGACTCTACCCGGCTCTTCCCGATTTGCCCTGGTGCGTTGGCAAATCAGGGTAATAAGGAGTTAATGGCAGCCCATAGCTGCCATTAAATCCTAGATTAATCATGTCAGGCGTCTATGAGATACCTTCCATGTAATCTTTAAGTTACAGTAAATAAACACACACACCAGAAAAAATCCTTTATTAGAAATAAAAAACACTAACAAATTCCCTGGTTCAACAAAAGCCCCAAAAAGCCCTCCATGTCCGGCGTAATCCAGGATTTACCAATGGATTTTCCTCTGTGGAATTAATGAGCATGTCACTTCTTTTCCGCAGGCACCTGCAGTTTTTGCCATAGGTTATGGTAAAAACTGCGGGGACCAACGTGCGGTAAATCCGCGCCAAAAACGTGGGTGCGGTTTTACCGTGGTTTTTACCACGGGTGTGGGATTTTTTCAGAGGGTCTGTTTTTTTCTTAAGAAAAAGGCACTTTCTAGAGCACACATAGCCTTAATCGTCACTACACCAGCCAATGAATTCTGAGAGGGGTGTAATTTCCAAAATGTGATCTCTTGAGGGGGTTTTGGCGGTTCTGGTACTTAGGGGCTCTGCAAATGAAGTCCACAAACTATTCTAGGAAAACCTGTGCTCCAAAAGTTTCATATTTGTTAGTTCCTATTTAACACCTGAAGGGTTAATAAACTTCTTGGGTGTGGTTTTGAGCAAGTTTAAGGGGTGCAGTTTTTAGAATGGTGTAACTATTGGGTATTTTCTGTCATTTCGAATGTGATATGGTCCCTAAAAAATGGTTGTGTAATTTTCTGTTGGAAAAATGGTAATTTGCTAGTAGACCTTCAACCCTTCCAACTTCGTAACAAAAAAATAATAATGTTTAAAAAATGGTGCTGATATAATGTAGACATGTGGTAAACAATATTTATTAGATATTTTGTGTACATAACTCCGGTTTAAGGGCATAACAATGAATAGTTTGAAAATAGTTTCTACATTTTGTCAAATTTCCTATATTTTCACAAATAAACCCCAAAAATATCGTCCTAAATTTACCATTTGCATGAAGTACAATTTGCCAAAAAAAAAAAAAAAATAGTTGAAGCGTTGCAGAGTTATAACCTGATAAAGAGTCACTGGTCAGAGTTGCAAAAATTGGCCTGGTCGGGAAGGTGAAAACAGTGTCAAGGGGCGTGATTAAAGGGACCTATCCGGTTGCCTCTATATCGCCACCCGAACTCTTCTTTGATCCGTTTTGACCAAACATGAAGGATCCAAGAAAAAAGGTGATGACTGGTTCCAGCCTCTTTAAAAGCAATTATTGAAATATTAAAAAAAAGATTCCATATTGCATACAACAGCAGTTTTGCAAGGTTGCTTTTTATGCAATATGGAATTCTTTTTGAAAATTATCTAACTAAAGAATCACTTTAAAGAGACTGGAACCACTCTTCACCTTTTAATGTTAGGAGTGCTATGACTTTCATGTCTTCTGGTCCTGCCTGATGATAGAAGGGTTCTGGAGAGAAGTGGAGTCTTTAATTCAGAAGGGTATTTCTTGACCTATCTCCTTAGAGCCGACCACATACCTTCTGAATGTATTCCCCCTTGGGTTGACCAATCATAAAATAAAGTGTCTATTGCATATGCTTACAGTGGCAGCGCGACAAGCTCCGGTTACATGCTGTCATGTGACCGGAGCATGTGACCCGGAAGTTACAGCGCTGCTACTGTACTGTATACACTGTACTGGCGTGTGCCAGAACCGGCAAAATGGCGAAAAGCCGGATGTGTGAAACGAGCCTTAGTGTCTTATCTCTCTGTCATGGAAAAAGGTGGCACCTCCTTCTAGGGAGGATCTCTATGCGTGCATTAAAGACATTCGTTCAATGGAACAAATGATGGCTACTCTTCAAAATACTATGGATGCTTTACTGCAGGTATGGAATGATTAGGACATTTTGTTATCATTTTTCAACTCTAAGGCTTTGTGCGCACAGTGCGTTTTTCGCAGCGTTTTTGCGCGTCTTTCGGGTGTGTTTTTGGGCTCAAAACTCCATGACTTTGCTTCCCCAGCAAAGCCTATGAGTTTTCATTTTTGCTTTCTGCACAAAACTTTTTTTTTGCTGTGTTTTTGAGCTGAAAAAAAAAATGGTCATGTCAATTCTTTCCTGCGTTTTACTGCGTTTTCCATCCAGGCAATGAATTGGAAAAACGCAACAAAACGCAGAGATCAAAAATGCAGCAAAACGCAAACAAAACCGCACTGAAAGACGGCAAAAACGCATGCGTTTTTGTCGATGCGTTTTTGCCGCGGGTGCGTTTTGTGCGTTTTTTTGTGGCAAAAAACGCACAAAAACGCAGCATAAAAAACGCAGTGTGTGCACATACCCTAAGACTCATCTGGACTAATGCAGCATTATATTTCCATGAGATCATATAGCCTTGCACTCTACGTGTTGTATGATCTATAACTCCCGTCCTTAGGCCCGTTGTGTGTTCTGGACTGCCCCCCCTCCCTCCCAGATGTGTTTCCCCACCTCCCCCTTTTTTTCTTTTGTTGTCTCTATGTTCAAGAAACCTTTGGAATCATTTGATCTGTAGTGATTAATACAATCTTGTGCGGTATATTTCTGTATAAGCTACTTTGTTTACAGTGTATAAAAATGTAATTTAATACGTATATAAAGCTGAGTATGTACTGTATGTGTGTATGTATGTCCGCTAAAGGAATCCGCACCGTCGCATTTACAATCACGAAATTTTGCACAGATACCCCATGTGACTCAGGGAACGTCATAGACTATGTTTTGACGGGAAAATTGAACCCCGCGCTTTACAGTTACTCTCCAAAAAACCTCCATTAAAGTCAATGGAGCTGTGAGTAAACAGTCATTAATAGGAGCTGTGAGTAGTTGCTATAGGAACAAAATAAACTGTTACTATAAGAAGCTTATGTGTGAGGTAATAAGATGTCGGTGGGGAGACGGATAGAGAGAGACAGAGAGATAGACAGACATAGGCACAGACAGAGTAAGAGGCAGGGAAATAGACAGAGACAGACAGACAGAGGCAGACAGGGAAAGAGACGGGGAAAGAGACAGACGGGGAAAGAGACAGACGGGGAAAGAGACAGACGGGGAAAGAGACAGACGGGGAAAGAGACAGACGGGGAAAGAGACAGGCAGGGAAAGAGACAGGCAGGGAAAGAGAGACAGACACAGAGCTAGAGAGAGACAGGCACAGAGATAGAGAGACTGATAAAGAGACAGACAGAGAGATAGAGACAGACAGAGAGCTAGACAGACAGAGATAGACACAGACAGACATGGATAGAGATAGAGACAGACACACAGACAGACACGGAAAGAGACAGACACACAGAGACATACACACAGAGACAGACAGGGACCGGCAGACAGAGACAGATGGGGAGACAGACAGAGACTGGGAGGGAGACAGAGAGACAGTTACTATCCCAGGCAACGCCCGGGTATTACAGCTAGTAAAATATACAGTTGGGAAAAAAAAACAACTTACTGTTCCTGTGAGAAACCAGCAGTAACGTCCATGTGATTGCCTGCAGGGGTGATTTATATGATGGAAACTGGCACACAGCAGTAACACTCGGGATAGAAGAAAACTACGATCCAAGGCTTTTACCAGTATCATGCTGTGATCTATAAGGATCTTCGAGGGAACCCTTTGCCTGGCAATATGAATTTCAGTAAAACAGAATTGAAGACTATAAATAATGGTTCTTTTAAAAAAAAAATATGCACATGAAAAATAAACAATAAAGTCTGATTTTATAAAAAACTAATCTAAATCATAAAAAATCAGTTTTCTCTCTTTCTCTCTCTGTATATAAAATAAATGTTAAGGTTCTGTGCCATAGAACCCAAAAAATTAATGTAAAAGAAAAATGAAAGGTGTATGCATGATGCCCGTCACCCAAATTAAGAGAGAATATGAGACAGTTGACATGATTTTAAAGGGGTTGTGCAGTCAAAAGGTCATCAGATCAGTAGGCTTTACATCCAACGACTGATCAATGTATTTACATCCTACTATCGTTAGAATTTGTAATAGCTGATCGGTGGGGGTTCTGGGTGTTGGATCCCCACTAAATTGATTTTATTGACGTATCCTAAAGTTATGTTTGTGACAGGGCAACCTGTTACCCCTTTACTTTCTGCAGCAAATCTGCAGTGTATGAATTTTCTATAAAGAGGTATTGTGATAATGTCATAAAGGCATGTCATTGCTAGGATCTGGCATCACATTTTGAACAGCAGGGTCCAAAATCTGCAACTCCCATTGATCCAGATTTTCCTTGCACGTTGACACACTTGGTTGTGCATAGAGATATCGTATACTGTTTACTTTTATGTCCAGGCTGTCACTCTGTAACTGGCTTGTTGGTCTAGGGGTATGATTCTCGCTTTGGGTGCGAGAGGTCCCGGGTTCAAATCCCGGACGAGCCCTGTTTTTGTTTTCCCATAAATTTTAGAAGGCTTTTGTGGTGCAATTGTTAAAATAGGGTCTATATTTCCTGCAAAATCTGTAGAGTGTAAGCTGCAGTATCAGACTCACACAGAGAGGAATGAAGCTGAAAAAAGAAAAACAGTGCAGGGCAATTCTTAAATGTACATAACGATTTTTTTTCTTTTCTGATATGTGAGAGGACCTGAAATGTCCAGCAAATTGGCAGCGATCCAAGTCCCCCACAAATCACTCCAATTCTCATGTGTGCTGTTCATGAAGCAGGAGAGCGCTGTTCTTGTAGTGTGTGCATACAGCAGAGTATAGGTTGTAAACGTCTACTGAGCCCATACGCCTGTGTGTGCATTCATGCAGAGCACTTCTAATTCCTGAACACTTATTTGACAAGTGTTTTGAGCAAGTTGTGAGGGTGTCAGGAGACAGACCTCCCCAGGTCTGCAGGGCATTTCAGGTACTATCACCTGTTAGAAAATAAAGTGTACTTTAATCCATTAAAGCAAAGTAGAAAATGTATGCTCTGATGGGATGTAACATTTGCAACAGGATCCACATGCACGATCAGACGTTATGCCTGTGCTTCTGCTGCATTTGCTGGGTTCAAGGTTCTAGCTCTGATCCCAGGACATTAGCCCCTCAGATGCAGCAGCTAATAGTGGTAGCAGCATCTGAGGGGTTTTTAACAAAAGACAGAAAACAACTCTACCTGTCAGCCTGAGTCCCACTTGACGGCACCCTTACGCGAAACGCGGCGTTGGGGTCGGTGAGTCACGGTACAGCTGCAGGGTGACTATGGGTAAGCTGGAGAACTTATTTGTTATATAATCCATGTCCTTTTACTTACAACTGAGTGGCCCCTTTGAGCTCTGTGCCTTATAGGGATCCCCTTATTTCCCACCAGCACGTGGGTCTGACACTATCATTGGTCTCCTGCGTCTCCCTACCTTGTAATTAGCAGTTGTTTCTGTGACTCTCCTAGTGTCCACACTTATACCGCCAAAACCTTTTGAATATCATTGCTATTTAATTGTATGTGTATTTTTGTAATATTATTTGGAGTAAATTATTGAATAAAATGTATTATATTTTTATCACGGGTTTGAACTCTGTTTCTCTATTGGATTTATATCTATTTGAGTTCCCATTTGGCTTTTAAGGCCCCGTCACACTAAAGGTACCGTCACACTAAGCAACTTACAAGCGATCCCAACAACGATAGGGATCGCTGGTAAGTTGCTAGGAGGTTGCTGGTGAGATGTCACACTGCGACGCTCCAGCGATCCCACCAGCAACCTGACCTGGCAGGGATCGCTGGAGCGTGGCTACCTAGTTGCTGGTGAGCTCACCAGCAACCAGTGACCAGCCCCCAGCGCCGTGTGGAAGATGCTGCGCTTGGTAACTAAGGTAAATATCGGGAAACCAACCCGATATTTACCTTGGTTACCAGCGCACGCAGCTACACGTGCAGAGAGCAGGGAGCAGCACACACTGAGCGCTGGCTCCTTGCTCTCCTAGTTACAGCACACATCGGGTTAATTACCCGATGTATGCTGCAGCTAAATGTGCACAGAGCAGGGAGCAGCGCACACTGAGCGCTGGCTCCCTGCTCTCCTACTTACAGCACACATCAGGTTAATTAACCCGATGTGTCCTGCAGCTAGCTACATGTGCACAGAGCAGGAGCCGGCAGCGCAGGCAGTGAGAGCGGGGGAGGCTGGTATCAAAGGTAAATATCGGGTATCCAAGGACAGGGCTTCTTGGTTACCCGATGTTTACCGTGGTTACCAGCCTCCGCAGAAGCCGGCTCCTGCTGCCTGCACATTTAGTTGTTGCTGTCTCGCTGTCACACACAGCGATCTGTGCTTCACAGCAGGACAGCAACAACTAAAAAATGGCCCAGGACATTCAGCAACAACCAACGACCTCACAGCAGGGGCCAGGTTGTTGCTGGATGTCACACACAGCAACATCACTAGCAACGTCACAAAAGTTGTTCGTTAGCAGCGATGTTGCTAGCGATGTTGCTTAGTGTGACGGGGCCTTTAGCAACATCGCTAGCAACATCGCTGCTAACGAACAACTTTTGTGACGTTGCTAGCGATGTTGCTGTGTGTGACATCCAGCAACAACCTGGCCCCTGCTGTGAGGTCGTTGGTTGTTGCTGAATGTCCTGGGCCATTTTTTAGTTGTTGCTGTCCTGCTGTGAAGCACAGATCGCTGTGTGTGACAGCGAGACAGCAACAACTAAATGTGCAGGCAGCAGGAGCCGGCTTCTGCGGAGGCTGGTAACCACAGTAAACATCGGGTAACCAAGAAGCCCTGTCCTTGGTTACCCGATATTTAATATAACAGCTGGGTAAATCCACCAATAGATAAATACGCCTAAAATATACCTTTTATTAAATATTTTTAAAAAATAGAGGAGACCAAACAAACATATATAGCGCAAATGCGCCTAAAAGTTGTCACCAGCTGTGATATCCTATATCATTAACATTAGGAATATACTGTCACAGACAACAATAAATAGTCGGCAATAAATAACCCTCATCAAATATTGTGTGATAGGGAATAAAAGGCAACAATCTCACCCGTCTTCAGTTCATTAGGGGTGAATGTTCCTCAGCCGCAATCAGTGTAGGCAAACGGAGTTGCCACATTATATTAAGATCCTATGGCTTCAACGTGTATTCCACGGATCCCCTCATAGACAACTCCGATGTCATATCAAAGAAACTTTTTTCCGCTTTCTCAACGCGTTTCAATTGATCATCAGGAGAATTAGAGAAGGATTATGGTGTCTTTCAATGAAACCGGCATATCCGCCGCAAGGTTCAGACACACATCCAATGCCACATTAATATGTCCCTCATAGGACCGGCACATCAGCCACTATATGGGTCCAAAAGAATAGAATAAGTCTCCAAAACGGAACAGCCGGCCTCATATAAATCAAACAGCCTCATTTCGGAGGACCAGATATAAGTTGTGTACTCACCAAGGTCCCGACACGTGGCAATTACTGGTACTACGCCACCATGCCGAGCGCCGGCATTAAGTTTAAATAACAGAGCATTGCCGCTCTGAAGACAGGCGTGTGACGTCACATCCGCCCCACGGGTGCCCGCCCACTTCCTGCGGGTCACTCCGTGTTGAGACGCATGCGACCCAGGATAGAGTCCTGGAACGCAGGACACTCCGCGCATGCGCAGATGAACGGCCGCTGCATCTTACAGTGCAGCAGGCGCACCAGCCTGCGGTCATCATGTACGAGAATATTGACATAGCAAACATTCCAAGGAGTCCTGCCCTGGGACATAACTGTCCCAGAAGCAGTCGATCCAGGTTAGATATGGCTGTGCCATTATGGTGAAACGGACATTTTCAAACACAATTCATATGTTATGGTACAGAAGAACTTGGGGGGGGGGAGGGGGGGCATGGTGGGGGAATGGGGCGGGGAGAGGGAACCTGAAGAATTATTTTAAACAACTAGAAGGGAGATCTGGTCAGGGACAATTAAGGAAATACCTGGACCCAAACGGATGGGAAACAAAAAAGACCCATCACCATATAAACTGGCCCTAATTTCTGGTCTTACAACTGCCTATCATGTGGGGGTCAGAGGGAACCTTTACACAGAAGAAATATACGCCATCCTTAAACGGTGCCTTCAGGGAGCTGACTAAAGTATATAAAAATAGAATTACCTCATGGTGGGAGATTCAATCTCTTGAAAGTTACTTAAAGGATAGAATTGTACCTCGCAACCTCAGAATATCTTTAACCCCTAACTTCCGCTATAAAAATTCAGAACTGACTACCAAGTGGCAAAAGGAAGTAACTGAATGTTCTCTAAAATTGATGTTATTATTATTGGATGAAGAAAAAAAGAACTTAGCGATTCTAGATACCCAACTAAAAGAGCAAACGGAAGTTACCAGAAAATTTGTAAATGAGAGTGAATTTGTGGCCAAAGAAACGGCTTTACAAAACACTATTGAGAAACACCAATACCATTTAAAACAAAAAAAGCATAAATTTTATGTTAGAGATAAACAAGACTTCCGTGATAATAAAGCATATTTTTTCCCAATAAATAGGTTTAACAAACCGAGTGATACAGAAGGGACCTCTACAGATACTGAAACCTCAGATACAGAGGGTGATAGCCGTAACCGTAAAAACAAAAATAGAGGCAGAGGGAGATACCAGAACAGAGGTGGCCACAACCCAGGTCATTTTTTAGATCAGGGCCACTACCTGCGGAGCAAAAAGACCCCCCCGAACCTGTTCCCACAAACAGATCAAATCAGATAATCAACTTGTCTAGTAAAATTTTATCCGCCCCAGCTATGACGGTCCTCAGCAAAGGACTTTCGTTCGTTCCTACCACGGACTTTAATTTGTTTGAGGCGGTCAAAGACCTGAACCTATTTATTAGAAAGCTAAAATGGAAAAAACATTTTTCACTTGAAAATAAAAAAATCTCTAGAGAAATGGGGATACCTGAGGATATGCTTGAGGATGTGAGATTCTTATTTAATTTGGCCGATCTGGACCCGAACTCGGTAGGAAAAGGTCCGTTTACTGACCTTAAATTAAAAAGCAAAAAGATGCCACCTATCACCAGTGATGTCAATTCTATTGACATTTTTTGCAACCTAGTAACTAGGGATCTTGAATCCCTCGTGAGCAAGCATAGAAAAAAGTTTAATCTGACTAAACCTGAAATGGACTCCCTGATGGAATTGGAAGGGGATGACGATATAGTCATTAAGGAATCTGACAAAGGGGGAAACGTCGTACTAATGGATACGTGTAAGTACAAGACCTTATGCTTAGACATCCTTAAGGATACAGATAACTATGAAAAACTAAATGGCAACCCCACCATTAGTTACACACAGCAACTACGAGCGATTCTTGATAGGGCACTGGAAAGTAATCTCATAGTCAAGTCTGAGTTTGAGTTTTTGTTACCAACCTCTCCAATCATTCCAACTTTCTATTGTCTCCCAAAAGTTCATAAGGGGCTTGATCCCCTACGTGGGAGACCTATCGTCTCTGGAATTGGCAGTATTACCCAGAATGTGGGGATTTATGTGGATAAGGTATTGAGACCTTTTGTGCTGGCCCTTGGGTCATACTTGCGTGACACCACGGATCTCTTAAAAAAACTGGAGGGTGTGGTGTTGGATGATGAGACTCTACTTGTGAGTATTGATGTTGAAGCACTCTATTCATCTATAAAACATCAAGATGGTTTGAGGGCAGTTGAATACTTTCTCAGAAGTAGAGGTAGACAGTATGATGGTCATAATGGCTTTATTTTGGAATTACTGGACTTTGGCCTTAAGTGTAACACCTTCACCTTTGGGGGCTCCTTCTTCCACCAGCTCAGGGGTACAGCGATGGGGAGCCCCAGTGCCCCGTCGTATGCTAACCTTACCCTGGGCTGGTGGGAGGAGACTATTATTTTTGGAGAGGACTCACCCATCCCAACAGATAAGATACTTCTTTGGTGTCGTTTTATAGACGATGTGTTCCTACTGTGGAGGGGTAATGAGTCTGAACTCATGGATATGGTTGAAATACTTAACATCAATGCACTTGGCCTAAAGTTCACATTCGAATGGAAAAAAAGACAGACTCCCGTTCCTTGACGTGCTGATTGAAAGAGGTGTAGATGGTCAGATTAGGACTAGTACATACCGAAAACCTACAGCAACAAACTCTCTCTTGAGGTGGGAGAGTGGCCATCCTAAGAGCCAAAAGAAGGGGATTCCTAAGGGTCAATTTTTGAGACTCAGAAGGAACTGCTCGGAGACCCCCTTTTTTTGGAACAGGCGGCAGACCTGAACACGAGACTAAAACAGAGAGGGTACCCAGAGGGGGTCATTGACCAAGCTTTCTGTGAGGCGAATGAAAGAAACAGGACGTCCCTGTTAAATCCGGCCCCACGAAATAGCCCAAAGGAAGAGGTGGTACGTTTTATAACTACCTATAATAATGGGGCTGAGGACTTCCGTAAAATCCTTAACAAACATTGGTCAATCCTTGGGATGGATAATGACATTGCACCCGTTCTAACACCGCTTCCCACCATTACCTTTAAAAAGGCGCGCTCATTGGGTGACAGGTTGGTGCACAGCCATTTTACCCCCAAAAATTCCTCCTGGATCCGAAGTGACATAAAAGGCTGCTACAAATGCAGTGGCTGCGTGGCATGTGGTTCCATAAAAGTAGGGAAAAAATTCCATTCTGCTGTGACCGGCAGGGACTACACCATCAAACATTTTATCAACTGTAGATCAAAAGGTGTTATTTATAAAGCCACTTGCACATGCCCAAAAGAATATGTGGGAAAAACCAAAAGAGAATTTAGACGTAGAGTGGGTGAACACCTAAGAGATATCCGTAACAAAATTGACACTCCATTGGCAAGGCATATCTCTGAAAAACACAATGGTGACCCCCAACTCCGTCTACTTTCAGGGAATTGATCTGGTACCACAACCTATAAGAGGGGGGGATTGGGACAATCTGATCCTAAAACAGGAGACGAGATGGATTTTCTGGCTCAGGACAGTGAGACCCCTGGGCCTAAATGAGATGCTATCCTTTGCACCCTTTGTGTAACCTAGCAACAGGGTGAGTTGTCTGGTAGGGCTATACGACGGCCGAGTGGGGGCACCATCCACCGTGTCTTTAGGGTGCCGACCCCCACATGATAGGCAGTTGTAAGACCAGAAATTAGGGCCAGTTTATATGGTGATGGGTCTTTTTTGTTTCCCATCCGTTTGGGTCCAGGTATTTCCTTAATTGTCCCTGACCAGATCTCCCTTCTAGTTGTTTAAAATAATTCTTCAGGTTCCCTCTCCCCGCCCCATTCCCCCACCATGCCCCCCCCCCCTCCCAAGTTCTTCTGTACCATAACATATGAATTGTGTTTGAAATTGTCCGTTTCACCATAATGGCACAGCCATATCTAACCTGGATCGACTGCTTCTGGGACAGTTATGTCCCAGGGCAGGACTCCTTGGAATGTTTGCTATGTCAATATTCTCGTACATGATGACCGCAGGCTGGTGCGCCTGCTGCACTGTAAGATGCAGCGGCCGTTCATCTGCGCATGCGCGGAGTGTCCTGCGTTCCAGGACTCTATCCTGGGTCGCATGCGTCTCAACACGGAGTGACCCGCAGGAAGTGGGCGGGCACCCGTGGGGCGGATGTGACGTCACACGCCTGTCTTCAGAGCGGCAATGCTCTGTTATTTAAACTTAATGCCGGCGCTCGGCATGGTGGCGTAGTACCAGTAATTGCCACGTGTCGGGACCTTGGTGAGTACACAACTTATATCTGGTCCTCCGAAATGAGGCTGTTTGATTTATATGAGGCCGGCTGTTCCGTTTTGGAGACTTATTCTATTCTTTTGGACCCATATAGTGGCTGATGTGCCGGTCCTATGAGGGACATATTAATGTGGCATTGGATGTGTGTCTGAACCTTGCGGCGGATATGCCGGTTTCATTGAAAGACACCATAATCCTTCTCTAATTCTCCTGATGATCAATTGAAACGCGTTGAGAAAGAGGAAAAAAGTTTCTTTGATATGACATCGGAGTTGTCTATGAGGGGATCCGTGGAATACACGTTGAAGCCATAGGATCTTAATATAATGTGGCAACTCCGTTTGCCTACACTGATTGCGGCTGAGGAACATTCACCCCTAATGAACTGAAGACGGGTGAGATTGTTGCCTTTTATTCCCTATCACACAATATTTGATGAGGGTTATTTATTGCCGACTATTTATTGTTGTCTGTGACAGTATATTCCTAATGTTAATGATATAGGATATCACAGCTGGTGACAACTTTTAGGCGCATTTGCGCTATATATGTTTGTTTGGTCTCCTCTATTTTTTAAAAATATTTAATAAAAGGTATATTTTAGGCGTATTTATCTATTGGTGGATTACCCAGCTGTTATATCAATTGTCCACACGGTATATCCATATCCAGTTGCTTTATTTTACCCGATATTTACCTTCGATACCAGCCTCCGCCGCTCTCACTGCCTGTGCTGCCGGCTCCTGCTCTGTGCACATGTAGCTGCAGGACACATCGGGTTAATTAACCTGATGTGTGCTGTAAGTAGGAGAGCAGGGAGCCAGCACTAAGCGGTGTGCGCTGCTCCCTTCTCTGTGCACATTTAGCTGCAGTACACATCGGGTAATTAACCCGATGTGTGCTGTAACTAGGAGAGCAAGGAGCCAGCGCTAAGCATTGTGCGCTGCTCCCTGCTCTGTGCACATGTAGCTGCAGCACACATCAGGTAATTAACCTGATGTGTGCTGTAAGTAGGAGAGCAGGGAGCCAGCGCTAAGCATTGTGCGCTGCTCCCTGCTCTGTGCACATTTAGCTGCAGCATACATCGGGTAATTAACCCGATGTGTGCTGTAACTAGGAGACCAGGGAGCCAGCGCTCAGTGTGCGCTGCTCCCTGCTCTCTGCACGTGTAGCTCCGTGCGGTGGTAACCAAGGTAAATATCGGGTTGGTTACCCGATATTTACCTTAGTTACCAAGCGCAGCATCTTCCACGCGGCGCTGGGGGCTGGTCACTGGTTGCTGATGAGCTCACCAGCAACTCGTGTAGCCACGCTCCAGCGATCCCTGCCAGGTCAGGTTGCTGGTGGGATCGCTGGAGCGTCGCAGTGTGACAGCTCACCAGCAACCTCCTAGCAACTTACCAGCGATCCCTATCGTTGTTGGGATCGCTGGTAAGTTGCTTAGTGTGACGGTACCTTTAGCCTGTATGAGCTTTACTTATGGCGCAGTTTATCAGATTTTTTCAGTCGATACTGACTCTAATGAGTCCCACTTGCAGCCAGATTGCAGGGCGCTGATGAATTGTTATGTCAACTGGAGGCCTAAAGATGGGTTCCCAGTCTGCATTGGACCTAAAGGCCCTGATAGTCATTAATGTTGGTTGAACCCATCGATACCAGCAGGTTCAGCTAACAGTTTGAGGCATATGGGGACCTACAAACTCTCCCGATAGGTAATTTATGATGTCAGAACAGCAGGTTTTAGCCTGGGTAATCTTGGTTGACAATCCTTTCGTTCACTAACAGATAAGCCACCATAATTAGACAAATCTGGCAGTATCTCTCTCTGAGAACACAGAAGAGCTCAGCCACCTCTGCTCACAGCTCCTGTGTATAGGAGACATAGATGCAGGCTGAACGACTGTTCATCCAACAGCTATCTAAAACGTATGGCAGTATTCCTCAATTTCAGGCCTCAAGGCTCACCAACAGATCAGGATTCTTCTTCCGGAGCCGCTCATTAGGCGTATTCACATATACGCATATTCAATATACACATATTCACTGCTTCTCCCGGCCACCAGCGTCTATGATTGGTTGCAGTCAGATCCACCCCCACGCTGATTGACAGCTGTCTGACTGCAACCAATCACAGATTACGGTGGACGGGTCTATATCGTACAGTAAAATAAATAAATTTAAAAAAACGGTGTGCGGTTTCCTCAATTTTGATACTTAGCCAAGATAAAGCCCCACAGCTGGGGACTGGTATTCTCAGACTGTGGAGGCCTATGGTTATTGGGCTCTCCCCAGCCTACAAATATCAGCCAGCAGATGTCCGGAATTGCCGCATCCATTAGATGTGACAGTCCCAGCACTTTACCCAACTCTTCCTGATTGTCCTGGTGCGGTGGCAATCGGGGTAATAAGGAGTTAATAAGAGCCCATAGCTGCCACTAAATCCTAGATTAGTGATAGCAGGCGTCTATGAGACACCCCCCATCATTAATTTGTAAGTGAAAGTAAATAAACACAAACACCCCAAAAATCCTTTATTTGAAATAAAAGACAAAAAAATCACCCTCTTTCACCACTTTATTAACCCCAATAACACCCTTGCAGGTCCGACGTAATCCACACAAGGTCCCATGATGCTTCCAGCACTGCTACATCTGACGCTCACAGTGAACACCATAGAACAGGACTGCCCGCCGTGAGCTCCACGCAGCAACTGAAGTGAGCAGCGCAGTCAGCGTTGACGTCCGTCAGGTTAGCCGCGCCCACATCTGGAGTCCTCCACCCTTGACGTCACTTGGGTCATTTGTGGTCAGAGCTGGAGTCCTCCACCTGCGACCCAAATCCACGACTGAAGTGAGCTGCAAGTGGCAGATATCCCATATCCGGAAGTGACTGTGGTGGAATTGAATATGCGCATATTGCGCTCCACCAACGTCACTTCCGGTCATGGGACATCTGCCACATCCGCTGGATAAACTAAATGGGAGAGAAAAGGCGCAATAGGGTCTTACCCGATATATTGGGCAAAAATCATATAGAAGTGGTGCACTCACCTGATCGGGTTGTGCCAGTCACAACTCCTTCAACAGCAAAGAGTGAGCGCCTAAGCGGTCCAGCAGCAGCCCTGTTGCACAGGTAGAACATCAAAGGGAACTGGAGGAAAAAACAGGTTTTTCGCCGCGCTTGAAGACCACAGACATTGGTGTCAAACAGATGATTCTTTTTATTTCATTCCTACGCGTTTCGGAGACCCCAAACTGTCTCCTTCTTCAGGGAAAAGAACTTTCCGCTGGATGTTACATCATATAGTGGCAGGGATTTAAACCACACATTCCTATTGCAAGTGTCAGCTCGCCCACTACTGGGAATTACCTGCTATCAAGCCTTAGGCTGCTTTCGCACATCCGGTTTCAGCAGTGCGGCTCAATTCGGCTGTGAAACCTATGCAACGGATGCGGCAAAAACACCGCATCCTTTGCATAAGCTTTTTACATGCGGCCCGTCCGTTTTTTGCCGCTTGCGGCACGCTACTGAGCATGCGCAGTGGCAAAATCCGCATGCGGCGCGGTTTTTTTTTGCCGCACAAAAAAACGTGCCAGGCAACGTTCCATCCGGCTGCCGCATCGGCTAAATCTGCCACATGCGGCAAAAAACGGACGGAACGCAAGCCCATGCGGCACAATGCGGCACTAACGTTAGTCTATGCAAAAAACCGCAAGCGGCAGCAAAAAAAAAAACGGTTGCGTTTTTTCTGCAAAGTGACGGATTGTGCCGCACAGGAAAAACCGGAGGTGTGAAAGCAGCCTTACGGAGAATCTCTCCTCAGGCATTTTGGATTATCCTTGTGGACCAATTAGGTGAGATATTATATAAGCATGTAACATTAACTATATATTTCATCTGAGTATATTATATTCATAAGGTATAGGTATGTAAGTTGTGGACTGTATATCTTCTTTTTCTAGGTGGCATACACAATTTTAAGGACATATTTGTGGTCCCAAAAAGCCACCAATAATTCCCCTGATGAACCCCATATACTAATTGGGGGGAAACATGTTGGGATTTATGGTAATCAGATTTCGGGCGTTGATGGTGCACGTAACCTGCCTGTAACCTAGGAGGGTTAGCATCCAAACGCTAAGTACCCCACAATCCTCACAATTAAACTAGATTACTGGCTGTTCTCCATCATAAGCCAAAATACAATGTGTACTTTACAAACATAACTAGATTTGAGTTGGCTCTGTGAAGATATACTGGGTCGGTGGGGTGGTATATAGTTACCTACTATTTGAATACCCTAGTTTTGGTATGAATGTACCCAGTATGTATCATTTTTTGCACTAAGCACTTTGGTAGGAGGTCTGGTAATAGGTATTTATCTATGTTAGGCAGGGACGAGTAAGGGACAGCCACTGTGGAATGGGGGCAACCCACACTAAGGCTATGTGCGCACTAGAGCTTTTTACCTGCGGATTTACCCGCGGATTTGCCCCGGAAATTTCTTGAGAAATGTCTGCAATCTTTGTGCAGACATTTCCCATGAAATTCAATGAGAAAAAAAAATAGTTGTGCGCACTGTGCGGATTTTTCTCAAGAAAATTTCTTGAGAAAATTTTCTCGAGAAACTTTCTTGAGAAAATGTGCATGTCCATTAATTTCCGCAGGTACCTGCGGTATTCCGGGGGTATTCCGCAGGTAGCAATGATGTGCGGTATACCACCGGAATAGCCGCGAATTACCTGCGGGAATGCTCATCGCTGCCTGCGGTTTTGCAGGAAGCGATGTCATTATGCCAGGAAGAGGAGGCGGAGCAGAGTAAACACAGACGTCGCACTCCCTGGACGCCGCACAGAAGCACTTCCGTGCGACCTCCAGGTGCCCGTGCAGTCTGTGTCCTGCTCCGGCCTCGCGGCTGCCTGCACTGCAGGGTGTCAGTGTCTGCCCGCAGTGTCAGCAGCCTGTCACGCGGCAGCGCAGGCAGACACTGACATCCTGCAGTGCTGGGAGCCGCGGGGATGACGATCGCTGCTGTCAGGAGGTGAGATCATTACCTGCTGTGACGATCTCCTGCCTCCTGACGTCAGCGCTGTCACTGCTGTCTATGCCCGTCTCGCGAGCGGCCCGAGACTGTCACTAGCGGTGACGTCACGGGCTCTCGCGATACTTCTGACAACGCGGCGGGCATAGAAGTCAGTGACAGCGCTGACGTCAGCAGTACAGGAGATGATCACAGAAGGTAATGATCTCATCTATGCTCCTGATGGCAGCGCTCGTCATCCCCTGCAGTGACCTGAGCTGACCTATTGATGTTAGCTCAGGTCACTGCATTGCTCTCCCAGCCAATGGGGAACATTCTGTTCTTCATTGACTGGGACAGCGACTATGGTATGGATCGCCGTGCCCCCCCCCCCCCCCCACCCCTTATTGGATTACGCCGGACGTGGAATTGATTGTGCTCTTTTCAATAAATTGGTTAAAGAGGGAATGTTTTGGGGAGTGTTTTTTCAAATAAAACTTTTTTTGTTGTCTATTTTTTAATTATTACTGACTGGGTTGGTGATGTTGGGTATCTGATAGACGCCTGACCTCACCAACCCCAGGGCTTGATGCCAGGTGACATTACACATCTGGCATCAACCCCATATATTACCCCGTTTGCCAACGCACCAGGGTGCGGGATGAGCTGGGGCAAAGCGCCAGGATTGGCACGTCTAATGGATGCGCCACTTCTGGGGCGGCTGCGGCCTGCTATTTTTAGGCTGGGGAGTGTCCAATAACAGTGGACCTCCCTAGTCTGAGAATATCAGACCCCAGCTGTCCGCTTTACCTTGGCTGGTGATCCAATATGGGGGGGGACCGCACGTTTTTTGTTTTAAATTATTTATATAATTTAAAATAACAGCGTGGGGTGCCCACTGTTTTGGATTATCAGCCAAGGTGAAGCTGCCAGCGGTGGTCTGCAGGCTGCAGCCGTCTGCTTTACCCTAGCTGGCTACAAAAAATGGGGGGACCTCACGTCATTTTTTTTTAATTATTTATTTATTTTATGGCTAAATACAAGGCTAAGCACCCTTTAGTGCCACATGAAAGTCACTAAAGGGTGCCAGCTTAGAAAATGCAGGGAGGTGGAACATTATATAGGTTTTTCTCATCTATCTATCCCTCTATCTATCTATCCATCTATCCCTCTATCTATCTATCTATTCATCTATCTATCTATCCCTCTATCTATCTATTCATCTATCCATCTTTCCCTCTATCCATTATCTGTCTATCGATTATCTTTATTATTTATTGCAGGGACAAACCTGCGGTAAATCCGCGGCAAATCCGCGGCAAAACCGCATGCGGATTTGGTGCGGATTTTTTCCGCAGGTCCGGAAATCTTTCACTGGCAGAAGTTTCTCAAGAAATTTTCTTCAGAAACTTCACATTTCTAGTGCGCACATAGCCTTAGGGTGCTTAAAGCCCTATTGTTAGGTAGTGCTCAGTGGAGGGGCAGTATTATCCTCATCCCCAATTACTAGTGGATAATTATATCTAGCTACTAGTGTATCACTGCACCAGTCAGTCCCGTTAATCCCTAGACACGTGTGTGCACTATTCACACAAACATCGTTTATGTGTTATTTGCTTGTTATTGATTTTAGTGTAATGAAATTAATAAAATATTGTTTTTAGAGGAAGATTAAATTTCAGTATGGGAATAAGGGAAAGTTTTGGGGAGTCTTTATTTTAATGAAGGATTTTGTGTGTCCTTTTTTTTAATCACTGGGCTACTAATGGGGGTGTCATATAGACACCTCGACATTGCTAACACTAGGTCTTGATGGCAGGCTGGTATTTTTAGTCTGGGAATGGCCCAATAACCATGGACCTTCTCAGCCTGATTAGATCAGCCCACAGCTGCCTACAATACCTTTGCTGGTTATCAAAACTGGGGGGACCCCATGTTTTTCAATTTAATTTATTTATTTGGTTATTATCTGTAAAAATCTCTCTAGTGAGCTATCATTTATCTCTCTATTGATCTCTCTATCATTTATCTATTATCTCTCTATCCATAGTTCTCTACATATCTATCTTTGCACATCTTTAACTCATATAAACTATTAATTTCAGTTTAATGCGTTTTTTTTCCGGTATGCGGCACACATGTACACTCGGGTGATACAAATGGACACAATGGAATGTGCCACATGTGCATTTTTTGTGCACATAAGGGGGCCTTAGAGGGATTCATGGTTGAAATTGTATGCGACTCAGTTGCAAGTGTGGTGGGGTGGGCATTGCACTTTCAGCTCTCCTGTCTCCTTCTGTATCCCTATTTCTAAGGCCATGTGCCCACGGGAGCTTTTTGCTGCGGAGTTTGCCGCGGAAAACCTGCGTTTTTTTCTGGATTTTCCAGATAAATTCGCAGGTTCTAGCATGTACAGGCACTCCACATGTTACCCTATGGGACATGGGGAGTGTCTGTGTCCACGCTACAGAAAGTGCGGCTGCGGAATCTCCTGCGGAGATCCCTCAGCCGCACCTAACTGCATGTCAATTATTCATGAGGATTTACTTGCGGAGATCCCGGCCCTCCGCTATGGAGATAGAGGCCGGGACGTCCGCAGGTAAATCACGTGAAACTCCGCATGTTTCCCGAAACATGCGGCCGTACCTGCGAATATATCCGCAGGTACGAGCGTCCCGTGGGCACATGGCCTTAGGCTGCTTTCACACATCCGTTTTTTGCAGTGCGGCTCAATCCAGCTCAAAAACCTATGCAACGGATGCGGCGAAAAAAACTGATCCGTTGCATAAGTTTTTCCATGCGGCCCGTCCGGTTTTTGACGGATGCGGCTTGATACTGAGCATGCGCAGTACAAAAAAAACGCATCCGGCGTCCATAGGCTTGAATTGTGAATCGCACCGCACAGAAAAACGTTCCAGGCAACGTTCCATCCGGCCGCCGCATGGGCTAAATATGCCGCATCCGGCAAAAACCGGACGCAATGCAAGGCCATGCGGCACAATACGGCGCTAATGCAAGTCTATGCGGGAAAAAACGCAACTGGCGGCAAAAAAAAAAACGGTTGCGCTTTTTCTGCAGAGCGCCGTATTGTGTCGCACGGCAAAAAACGGATGTGTGAAAGCAGCCTTATTCCCTCCTGCTGCCTGCCTCTGAAACGGGAGTGACCTGTCAGAGACAGAAGGCAGGTGAAGGGCGGGTAAGGCTGCTTTCACACTACGTTTTTTTAACATCCGTCATGAACGTTTTTTTAACGCAAAAACGGATCCAGTGAAAATGCGTTTTCATTTCAATGCATTTGCAATGGACTCACGTCAACATGCGTTCACCTGCGTTTGCGTGCGTTATAGTAAGGATCCAGCGAGTTGCAGTTTTTTAACTTTTTTCAAAAACGCTACTTGTAGCGTTTTTGAGCTGTGTCCAAATACTGCAAATTGCTGGATCCTCACTAAACAGCATGCAAACGTATGTGAACGCTGGCATGCTGATAGACAGGATCCTCCCTCTCCCTCTCCCCCTCCACAGAGGAGGACGCTCGTAACCAAGGTAAACATCGGGTAACCGCGGTCTTAGTTACCCGATGTTTATCTTGGTTACGTGTGCAGGGAGCAGCAACCCTGCACCTAGCAGCTGCAGACGCTCGTAACCAAGGTAAACATCGGGTAACCGCGGTATTAGTTACCCGATGTTTATCTTGGTTACGTGTGCAGGCAGCCGGCTCCTAGCAGCTGCAGATGCTCGTAACCAATGTAAATATCGCGTATCCAAGCAAGTTACCCGATGTTTACCTTGGTTACGAGCCTCCACAGATGTCAGATATCGGCTCCCAGTCTTTCACGTTCAGTTCCCTCACTCCCGATCACATGACTCCAATGCCCGCCCATAAACTTAAAGTGACAGGATCCTGCAAAATAACATACGTTTCCATGTGTTTTTCTTTGCACAAACAGGATCCGCTTTTGCAGCAAAAAAACGTTCATGACGCATGCTAAAAAACGTAGTGTGAAAGCAGCCTGATAGGGAGTGAGGGCGTGAGAGGTATAATTGTAATGTCAAATTTCTCCCTACATCTAGCAATCATATGATCAGCAGGTCTGGATTAACATCAACAATTCCTGTACAGTATACACAGCGCATGATGAGATCAGCAGACGTGTGCGGGGATGAATGTGGGCTTGCAAAAAGAGATTGCGGTAACAGGAGGGAGGCGACCTAGGTCGTGAAGGGGCTAAAACAGGACTGAGGCTTTTTTATTGCAGTGCTGCCAGCGCCACTAACATAAGGTCCCATGTAGTATGCTTGAAGTGCACCATCTTCAGTTCTTACTGGCACCATTAATTTTCTGTCCTGTGCTGCCATCTTCTGACCACAACTTCTGACTGACTGAAAGTCAGAGGTAACTGTCACCAGCTCTGAATGTATATCTATGAGAACTTTGTTCTGGCTTTCATAGACTTACATTGAGTTGTGACCTCCGGATAGCCCAGCAAACACTGAAGCAGCTGGCGGGTCACAAACTGCTGGAGATAAAAAATATAAAAGATAACGACAGAGGCTGGTAAGTATGAGACTATGTGCAAGGGCGTTACATTAGCAGCACCACGCCAACCCTGCAAAAAAAGAAAGAAAGAAACACTTGAATGGTGCTTTAAAGGGGTTGTCCATGCAGCGCTCACTTCATGTTATTTATTTAACCATCCAAAGGTGGAGAGAGAGAGAAGCCAACCGTGATTGGACGCAGGGCTCGTGTGTCATAATGTCACGTAGGCCCAGGGAAGGCACATCCTGACAATGCTGGAACCGTGCCGACAACGGAGTATAGGCTTTTTTATTTTTATGGGGGCTTGTATGGGGAATGAGAAGGGGTTGTCCAAGTAGTGGACAACCCCTTTAATTTTAAACCTCCAATGTGACTATGTTTTCAGGTGGATTCCAGCCTGAAGAAGTGCTCAATACATTTTAAATAAAGAAAAGATGCCTCAAAATGACAAAAAGGGATGAAAGATGTTTCAGGAATAACAGCGCTGGCCTTTTTCTGAGGAGTCTTCTGCTTTATTATTAAGACGCGGCGTGCACATACCCCAACGCCTCGTCCATACGTCCGATATTCACGAACAGGTTCTGCGTTTTTCACAAATTCTTTTACGTTATAATCTGTGAAATGTACACGTTTGTGTCAGCAGACACAGGCCTTGGTCCATCAAAGTGCATATTGCATATGCCAAAAATCTGCTGGAAAACACTTTGAAAAGTTGTACAAACATTTTGCAACTTTTTCACGCCAGCTCTGCCAAAAGGGTGACGCCCACTTGTCTAATTAATAACAAGCTGTGGTGTGGATTGTGCCAGAAATCTTACCCCAGTGCTTGACCGGAGTAGGATTAGTGATGAGGTTCAATTCATTTTTAAGACGTGCCAGGTTTCTTAAGAGGCGCGCGCTAATTAATGCCTCTGACGCAATATGCCCCATCATCAAGACCAGAGTAAACAAGGAATGAATCAGGGCCCAAAATAAAAACAAACATGGCTGATTTGGATACAAGTGACCGATCAAACTCAACAGATCTATGGTGGAAAAACAAATGTATGGATGCTGCGCACCTGCTATACAGAGTTTACTGCTCAGACGCTTAGATTTTACGCGCTGTATTCGGACTGCGATGCTCATACGTTTTCTGCCCAAGCATACCGCCTATATATATCGATGAAGCCGCAGGGAGACCATCAGTCTGGGATATGTGGACCCCGAAATCCGAGCGCCTGAGCCTGGACTAATGGGGCAGAAGCTGGAAAAACTCAAACAGACAAAATGGGTGAAAATTGGATCAAATAAAACTAACAACTGATCAAAATTGATCCTTTTTTTCTAGTACACAAATAAGAACGAATTGAGCGGGATTGGAGGGGCTGGTGAAGCGTCAGGGGGGGTCATCAAGCAAAGACCCCAAAATGATGCAGCCCTAACTGCACAGCGGTGACCGCGGCCACATCACGTGTCCGGGAGGCTTTCCCACCAGAACACGGACCTGGCATCCATCATGTCGGGTGTACAGGAAGTCCGCCGGCCGCCATGTTTGTACACCCGCCCGAGAAGTAACCGGAAGTACTGGAAATACCGTGGATGGATCCGGGTAGACGCCGCGGTGACCAGCCGGGGAGCGGACACGTCAGTCTCACCTCCTGGGGGTGAGTACCGGGGTGCGGGGCTGCGCCCTCATGGTGGAGGTCCGACAGCAGGAGAGGAAAGAGGTGGGCACTGATGTACGGGATGGTGGGCTCTGCTGTGCTGACAGGTGTCATGGAGAGCGCCCACCCACAGATTACCTACCTCTCTGTATCATCTATCTATCAATCATTGCATGTCATTCACCTACATACTGTAGACAATCTACATGTCATCTCTCCAGTATCCACACTGTATATAGTAATACACAGAATCTCAGTCTCCAGTGTTAGAATTCAATAGGAGAAGCAATCGGGTATATGCTGCGCTAACAGCACGGAATCCGATATTATAATTCCTTTATTGTTTGTAGAGGTCGATGCGCTTCAGAGAAATCCGTCTCCTTCATCAGGATATCCTATAGGACACGGATGTCTCTGAAGCGCATCGACCTGTACAAACAATAAAGGAATTATAATAATATCGGATTCCGTGCTGTTAGCGCAGCATATACCCAATTTCTTCTCCTATTGAATTCTACCTCTAAGGCTATGTTCACACTTCCGTTGTTTTGCATCAGTCACAATCAGTTGTGTGACTGATGCAACGGATGCGTTGCAGATAGTGGCATGACTGATGCTGCAAAAAAAACGGATCCATGTTGGGTTTTTTTTTTACCGTTTAATCGGCAGTCAGCTTTTGTGGGCGCTCAGCTGATCACTCAGAAAAGCCGGGCGCTCAGCTGATCACTCAGAAAAGCCGGGCGCTCAGCTGATCACTCAGAAAAGCCGGGCGCTCAGCTGATCACTCAGAAAAGCCGGGCGCTCAGCTGATCACTCAGAAAAGCCGGGCGCTCAGCTGATCACTCACAAAAGCCGGGCGCTCAGCTGATCACTCACAAAAGCCGGGCGCTCAGCTGATCACTCACAAAAGCCGGGCGCTCAGCTGATCACTCACAAAAGCCGGGCGCTCAGCTGATCACTCAGAAAAGCCGGGCACTCAGCTGATCACTCACAAAAGCCGGGCGCTCAGCTGATCACTCACAAAAGCCGGGCGCTCAGCTGATCACTCCCAAAAGCCGGGCGCTCAGCTGATCACTCCCAAAAGCCGGGCGCTCAGCTGATCACTCACAAAAGCCGGGCGCTCAGCTGATCACTCCCAAAAGCTGGGCGCTCAGCTGATCACTCCCAAAAGCCGGGCGCTCAGCTGATCACTCCCAAAAGCCGGGCACTCAGCTGATCACTCACAAAAGCCGTGCAATCAGCTGATCGTTCCTGCCGCTGGAACTGAATTTACAGTCGGTCATGGTTTTTTATTGTGCGTATGTTCACAGTAAAAAAAAACAATCTGCTGTAGACAAAAAAACGTTACAGTGTGCGTTCCTACCACCTGACGGTCAGTCAGTAAACGACTGATCCATCACGCGGCAGATGCAACGCAGGGCCATCAGTCACAATCCATCGCTAATAAAGCCTATGGGGAAAAAAACGGATTCCTGCAAAATATATTGCAGGATACCGTAATTCCTCAAGACAACGGATTGTGACTGATGCAAAACAACGGAAGTGTGAACTTAACCTTACACTTCGGGGCTGCGGCTGGTACCATCACTGTACGTGCTTAAAGAGGTTGTGACTGTCACAACCTAAATAGGTGAGTGCGCCTTGATTTTGTCTATTATTTTCCCTACTGGATAAGACCCTATTGTGCTTCTTTGCTCCACAGTATTATTACCTAGTCTCCAGTGTTAGTAATGGGCTGTATGCTGCTGACATTCCTCAATGATCAGTGTTTGTGGAACCAGTGAATCCCATATCAGAATCACATAGTGGTATTTATATACCCGGAGAACACCTGTGACCAGTCTGATTTTTCCTATTCCTTTTGTCCTTGTCTATTCCTTGTGCTTTTATGGTCTTCATAGTCCTTTCTATCCTTTTCTTAAAGGGACCTGTCAGCAGTTTGACCCCTATACTGGTGTCCCTGCTATAAGAACATATAGACGTGTGTGGCACATAATACAGTGTACGTTAGAAAAAAAGTTTTTATCTTATCGCTGCAAAGTTTCTAATAGTGCATTTACATCAGTAGATATTCATGTAATGATCATTCATCGTAATGCCCATTCCAGATTATCTGCCAGTGTAAACATGCCAGCAATCAACCAACCAACAGGATGCTGGCAAAGAACCCATTGGTATCAGCAGCACCTCGTCCAGTGGAAATAGAGGATGTGCAGCAGATTCTCTGATACTGTATGAGAACAGGACTATTGTATTAGTGATCATTCTGCCTCCATCTTTGTCAGCTGCTAAATAAGCACCGAACCACTCGTGTATAGTCGATGAGCATAGGCTAATGGCTCAATGATGAGCAGAAATCACCCCTTGTAAATGCACCACTAGACATGTCCGCTGGTCATATTTTTAGTTGGGAAGTGTTATTATTTTGGGGCCAAATCTTTCCATCTTTGTTTGATTGCCATCTGATTCTGCCTGCGTCATGCACTGTCCCCTGCACAGATGGGAGTTAAAAAGGTTGTCCTCGTTCAGAAAACTTACTGCTATAAGCTGCGGCAGCTATGAAAAACCAATATGTGTATTACTTACACTCCCCAGGTCCGGCACTTCACCACTGCCCCATCACTGAGCTCAGCGGCACTGCCCGTCTAGATGGCGCTATCCTCTAAGCCTCTAAGGGGTGGGCAATTAATTTTCCCATGGGGCCGCAGGAGAAATTGGGATGGTTTTAAAGGGCCGGACTAATATAATTAACTCAGTTCTACCCAATATACTACATTACTACACCCCCTCCATATACTACACCTATAATAAACTACACCACTACACCCCCCTATACTACACCTGTAATATACTACAACCCCCATATACTACACCTGTAATATACTACATCACTACACCCCTATATACACCTGTAATAAACTACATCACTAGACCCCCTCCATATACTACACCTGTAATATACATCACTACACCCCTATACTACACCTGTAATATACTACATCACTACACTCCTATATACTACACCTGTAATATACCACATCACCACACCCCCCCCATACTACACCTGTAATATACTACATCACTACACCCCTATATACACCTGTAATATACTACATCACTACACTCCTATATACTACACCTGTAATATACCACATCACTACCCCCCCCCCCCCATACTACACCTGTAATAAACTACATCACTACACCCCTATATATACCTGTAATATACTACATCACTACACCCCCTCCATATACTACACCTATAATAAACTACACCACTACACCCCCCATATACACTTGTAATAAACTACATCACTAGACCCCCTCCATATACTACACCTGTAATATACTACATCCCTATATACACCTGTAATATACTACATCACTACACCCCTATATACACCTGTAATATACATCACTACACCCCTATATACACCTGTAATATACATCACTACACCCCTATATACACCTGTAATATACATCACTACACCCCTATACTACACCTGTAATATACATCACTACACTCCCCATATACTACACCTGTAATATACTACATCACTACACCCCTATATACTACACCTGTAATATACTACATCACTACACCCCTATATACTAAACCTGTAATATACTACATCACTACACCCCATATACTACACCTGTAATATACTACATCACCACACCTCTATATACACCTGTAATATACTACATCACTACACTCCTATATACACCTGTAATATACTACATCACTACACCCCTATATACACCTGTAATATACTACATCACTACACCCCTATATACACCTGTAATATACTACATCACTACACCCTTATATACACCTGTAATATACTACATCACTACACCCTTATATACACCTGTAATATACATCACTAGACCCCTATATACACCTGTAATATACTACATCACTACACCCCCATATACTACACCTGTAATAAACTACACCACTACACCCCCCATATACTACACCTGTAATATACTACATCACTACACCCCTATACACACCTGTAATATACTACATCCCTATATACACCTGTAATATACTACATCACTACACCCTTATATACACCTGTAATATACTACATCACTAGACCCCTATATACACCTGTAATATACTACATCCCTATATACTCCTGTAATATACTACACCACTCCACCCCCCATATACTACACCTGTGATATGCTACATCACTACACCCCTATATACACCTATAATATACTACATCACTACATCCCTATATACACCTGTAATATACTACATCACTACACCCCTATATACACCTGTAATATACATCACTACACCCCTATATTCACCTGTAATATACTACATCACTACATCCCTATATACACCTGTAATATACTACATCACTACACCCCTATATACACCTGTAATATACTACATCCCTATATACACCTGTAATATACTACATCACTACACCCCTATATACACCTGTAATATACTACATCACTACACCCCTATATACACCTGTAATATACTACATCACTACACCCCTATATACACCTGTAATATACTACATCACTACACCCCCATATACTACACCTGTAATAAACTACACCACTACACCCCCCATATACTACACCTGTAATATACTACATCACTACACCCCTATACACACCTGTAATATACTACATCCCTATATACACCTGTAATATACTACATCACTACACCCTTATATACACCTGTAATATACTACATCACTAGACCCCTATATACACCTGTAATATACTACATCCCTATATACTCCTGTAATATACTACACCACTCCACCCCCCATATACTACACCTGTGATATGCTACATCACTACACCCCTATATACACCTATAATATACTACATCACTACATCCCTATATACACCTGTAATATACTACATCACTACATCCCTATATACACCTGTAATATACTACATCACTACACCCCTATATACACCTGTAATATACATCACTACACCCCTATATTCACCTGTAATATACTACATCACTACATCCCTATATACACCTGTAATATACTACATCACTACACCCCTATATACACCTGTAATATACTACATCCCTATATACACCTGTAATATACTACATCACTACACCCCTATATACACCTGTAATATACTACATCACTACACCCCTATATACACCTGTAATATACTACATCACTATATACACCTGTAATATATTTTTAACCAAGAGAACAAGAGTCATAAAAGTGCAGAAAATAAGTGTAATTTTATTATTAATATAATTTTCTGTATATAAGTGCAACCAGCAAAACAAGAGGATAAAAGCACAAAGGGATGTGAATCACATGAACAGGACAGCCAGAACAAGTAATACAGAGAAATGACCGGTCACAGTAACATGGCAATGGTGGGTGACAAGGATAATACAGGCAATAAATATATTATAAAGTGCAAGTGCATGAGCAATAGATATTTTCCACATAAGCCTGCCAGGCATCCCCAATGGATCAACAAAACCAGGTCAGATCAATGAATGGAGCAATTACTGAAACAAAATAAAGTGGCCAGTGCATTTTTAAAGTGGCCAGTGCATAGTCCTGAGAAAGGAGCTTCCCCATACCCCACCAACTTACGTTTCGCCTATTTGGGATGGAGTGCCCAAATTCGGCTTCCTCAAGGAGGGAGAAGGCTGCGCCTTGCTCGTTGTATCCAGGGGTTTTTTTATATGTTGCGCCCGCTATACTTCTGCATACGTCACCTCCTTGAATGACGCGCACACGTGCTGGCGGCGTCATGGTGAAGGCAGGCCAGCCGTCGGGCGGCAATGCACACGCGCGGGAGCAGGGACGCGCCATCCCACTCCCGCGAGAGCGCAGCCACCATAGCGAAGGCGGGCGTGTCAGCAACAGGAGGACACAGGCGTGCTGCGCGTGCAGAGGTAAGTAAACGTGGGAAATGTAAATAGAGACCGGACTGTGAATCTCAACGGAGTACAGAAAAATACTTAGCATCATAGGTAAATAAAAAGAAGCAATATAGACATAGCACAAATGCAGAGGCCAGGTCCGGTATTCTTAATAACTTGATTGCTGTCATAGCACAATAAATCTGGAAGAGGCAAAAGTCCAATTTCCAAAAAGAAGAGAGGGACCACAGTCCAGGCAGACAAAATGCTGGAAAATAATGCATAAAAAGTATAGAAATTACAAAACTGGGGCACAAGTAGTGGGTACATGGGATTTTTAGGATATTTTATTCCTTTTTATCTCCTGTGATACAGACACGGGCATGGCATATAATAAGAGAGAGAGGGAAAGCAGAGACAATAAAATAGAGAATAAAAACACACAGACCCTAGGATGAAATAAAACCAAACCGGTGATGATAAAACCTGGAAGAATAATATGTCAGAGGAACGGGGCAAAGCTCAATGATTCATTAAGTCCTTTTGGGACCAGCGTGTCCAGACGGTGGATCCAACGAGCCTCACATTGGGCTAATGCTTTCTTAAGATTACCACCCCTGGACCCGCTGTTCACCATGTCGGTGCCCCGCACCTCCAACCGTGCAGAATCACAACCGTGGTGGGCCTTAAAGTGCCGGGGCAGGGTTTTGAGTAACGTATTATCCGTGACTGACTTAGCTGCCTCAATATCGCGGACATGCTCCCTGACCCTAATGCGGAGCTCACGGGAAGTGAGCCCCACGTAGATCAGGGGACATGGGCACACAGCAAAGTACACCACATGTGTGGAACTGCACGTAATATACTTCCTAATTTGAAATGTCTTAGCCCCATCGGAAGAATGGAAAGTCATACTGCGGACCACGTTTCTACACGCCAAACAGTGGCCACATTTGTGGCAGCCAACCAATGGGCTCCTAGTGTTAAAGGGATTGCGGATGGGGGAGACGTAGTGGCTTGCCACCAGGATGTCCCTCAAATTTTTAGCTTGACGTGCTGCGACCAGCGGGGTCTGTGGGAGGAAGTCCGACAGCACGGGATCCAACAGAAGTACCGGCCAGTGCCTATTAAGAATCCCCCTCACAGTACCCCACTCATGGTTAAAGGTGCCAATGAAACGCAGTTCGGGCTCCGAAGGACCTCTCCTGGACTTATATGAAAGCAACTGAGATCTAGGGGTATTCCTAGCACGAAGATACCCCCTTTTAATGGCCCGATTGCTGTAGCCTCGATCCTGGAAGCGGCGATGGAGATCGGCAGATTGATGTTCGAAGGTGGTGTCCGACGAGCAGATCCGCTCCATCTTAAGGAACTGGCCGGTCGGTACGGCCCGGATGGTGGATGGGGTGTGAGCAGAAGAAGCATGCAGCAGTGCGTTGACTGATGTGTCCTTTCTGTGAACGTCAGTGTATATGACTCGTTCAGGACCAACTGAAATTTTGATGTCTAAAAAGTCAACGCAACTGCTGCTATGCTTATGCATCAATTTGATGTTAAAAATGTTATTTAATTCCCTCATGAACATCTCGAGCTGCTCCACAGTGCCCTGCCAAAAAAATCAAAATATCGTCGATATACCTTAGCCAGCACTGCACATGGGCGCCAGCCCCCGCACCTCCGTCACCAAAAACCAACCTCTCCCAAAATCCTAGGAAGAGGTTGGCATACGAAGGCGCGCAGGCCGCGCCCATCGCAGTGCCACGCCCTGAAGGTAATATCAATCATTAAACACAAAAAAATTATGAGTAAGGGCAAAGTGGAGCAACTCGAGAATAAAATCCTACACCCCTATATACACCTGTAATATACTACATCACTACACCCCATATACACCTGTAATATACTACATCACTACACCCCCATATACACCTGTAATAAACTACTGTACACCACTACACCCCTATATACACCTGTAATAAAGTATTGTACACCACTACACCCCTATATACTATATCTGTAATATACCACATCACTACACCCCTATATACACCTGTAATATACATTACTACACCCCTATATACACTATACCTGTAATAAACTACTGTACATTACTACACCCCTATATACTACATCTGTAATATACCACATCACTACACCCCTATATACACCTGTAATATACTACATCACTACACCCCTATATACTACACCTGTAATAAACTACTGTACACCACTACACCCCTATATACACCTGTAATATACTACATCACTACACCCCTATATACACCTGTAATATTACATCACTATACCCCTATATACTACACCTGTAATATACTACATCACTACACCCCTATATACTCACCTGTAATAAAATACTGTACACCACTACACCGCTATATACACCTGTAATATAATCACCACTACACCCCTATATAAATCTGTAATATACTACATCACTACACCCCTATATACACCTGTAATATACTACATCACTACACCCCCATATACACCTGTAATATACTACATCACTACACCCCCATATACACCTGTAATATACTACATCACTACACCCCTATATACACCTGTAATATACTACATCACTACACCCCCATATACACCTGTAATATACTACATCACTACACCCCCATATACACCTGTAATATACTACATCACTACACCCCTATATACACCTGTAATAAACTACTGTACACCACTTCACCCCTATATACTACATCTGTAATATACCACATCACTACACCCCTATATACACCTGTAATATACATCACTACACCCCTATATACACCTGTAATAAACTACTGTACACCACTACACCCCTATATACTATATCTGTAATATACCACATCACTACACCCCTATATACACCTGTAATATACATCACTACACCCCTATATACACCCCTATATACACTATACCTGTAATAAACTACTGTACATTACTACACCCCTATATATTACATCTGTAATATACCACATCACTACACCCCTATATACACCTGTAATATACTACATCACTACACCCCTATATACACCTGTAATATACTACATCACTACACCCCTATATACACCTGTAATATACTACATCACTACACCCCCATATACACCTGTAATATACTACATCACTACACCCCCATATACACCTGTAATATACCACATCACTACACCCCCATATACACCTGTAATATACCACATCACTACACCCCTATATACACCTGTATTATACATCACTACACCCCTATATACACCTGTAATAAACTACTGTACACCACTACACCCCTATATACTACATCTGTAATATACCACATCACTACACCCCATATACTACACCACTACCTGTAACACTACACCCCCAGTATTAGTCACCAGCCCCCCCCCTCCCCCATTGTCCCCTCCTCAGCTTATTAGACACTACTTAGCTCTCCCTTCTTATCGTCCCCGTCCTCAGGCACCTCCGTACAGGTCCCCCGCTGGGCTGCTCCTTCTTTTCTACGGGCCCTGGCTGCGCCGATGCTGTTCTTGTACGGGTCCCCGCCGCTGCTTCTCTTCAGGCCACGGCTGCTGCAGCTTCTTCTCCTGCCCGGCGGGAACTTTTGAAATGACACACGCGCGCCGTACTGACGACATCGGGCGCGCGCGTGTGTCACAGAGAACGGTGCCGGGCAGGGAACAGAGGAGAGATTCCTGCGTTCCGCTGCCTACACTGTGCGGAGCTGCAGTATCTCTCCCTGCCCAGCATGCAGCAGCCCGACTCCACTGCACCGGCTGAAGACGGGTGGGCCGGTCACAGACAGTAGGCGGATCGGATGTGGCCCGCAGGCCGCCCCTTGCCCAGGTCTGCTCTAAGCTCACTGAGCCGTTCGTTACAGCACTGTCAACATGACGCCAGCGCTGCAGCCAAACAGCAGTGGTGGTGCAGCAGGTTAGAACCGTCACTAGATTTGGTGAGGGATGGTTTATACTTTTATTTTCATACCTTCCGCAGCTTATAGCAGACAGTTTTCTGAAAAGGGATAACCCCTTTAGAGGGGTCGTCCACTGCTTAGTCAACCTCTGCCTATTCAATTTAGCGCCCTATGGAAAATAAAAGCAATGTATAGTCTCCTCCTTCAGCGGTGCTGTTCCAGAAACTGTGCCGCTGTTCCAAGTGGGTGACATGACGTTGATATATTACGTGATCACTGCAGTCTTTACTCTTTAGTCAGAGTGGGCTTCTGGCCTGATGGAATATTGATGAGCTGCAGCCGATCAGTAGCCGCAGATTGTTGTCATTTGAATTCTCCTTCCAATGTCATGTTACCCACCGAGAAAAGCAGTGCCAACAATACTGGGATGGCGCCGCTGCAGGAGGCGGGTGGACATTATTTTTATTCTCAGCCTGGCATTGAATTGATTAAGCAGGGGTTATCCAACAGTGGATTACTCCTCTAAGCCTAGATGGCAGGGGTTGCTGCTGAGATCACTGGACATTTGCCTGGTGAAGAAACAGCCAATGGACATTTTTAAAGGAACAGGTGCAAAATTAAAGTTCTATTCCCAATGTATACATTATTACACAAACATGCGTATGGGTCCAATATTTCTCTGTAGCCCCTAAACCGCAGTTCAACATGGTGACAACTGCAGACAGTTTCCCTTTAAACTCAATTTTTGTATTCTATTTCATTGGCATTTGTCCCAACTATGTAGCTACCAATGAATTGTGCAGGAATATAGTCACATAATAAGTGAAGCGTGAAAAAAACAAAGCACAAAAGAAAAAAAAAGAACAATTCATTAGGATAAAGTGTTACCCTGCAAAGAGAATTTGAGTTTTATTTATTTTTTTTTACAGGGTGAAGAATTGAGTAACAACCATGGAGAAGCTGGGTATGAATTTCGGAGGTGGCCCCAGTAAGAAGGAACTACAAGAGTTGGTGGAAACTCAGAGGAAGCAGCTGCTTCAATATCAGACTCGGCTGAAAGATGTTGTGCGGGCGTACAAGAGCCTCTCAAAAGAAAAAGAGGCTTTAGAGGCTAGCCTTCATGTGCTGTCCACTTCACAGGAGCCTGGGACACTTTCCACAGAGGTTGAGGAGCCACATGACGACCAGCACTCCACACACAGTGAGGACAGTGTGGACACAGCAGGGAGCCTGCCCAGTGCTAGAGGTGGAGAGACCAGTGAGGATGAAAGACTGGAACCGGCTCCGCACCATGGTGGCACAGAAGAGGCAAGTGGCTCCGAAAGTGGCGTCAGCACAGCCAGCGGAGATGGTGGGCCCTCTACTATGGCAGATACAGACAGAAGGATTGTGCAGCTTAAAAACCAGCTCGCTACACTAACCAGGTAATCTTACCAATAGCATTTAATGTATTTATATACCACCTTGTCCCCCCATTTGTTTTGTTTAAAAATAAACTTTCTTTGTCGCTCCTAATTGGGAGACCCAGACAATTGGGGTGTATAGCTATGCCTCCGGAGGCCACACAAAGTATTACACTAAAAGTGTAAAGCCCCTCCCCTTCAGCCTATACACCCCCCGTACTGCTACGGGCTCATCAGTTTTTATGCTTTGTGCAAAGGAGGTCAGACATCCACGCATAGCTCCACAGCTTAGTCAGCAGCAGCTGCTGACTATGTCGGATGGAAGAAAAGAGGGCCCATAACAGGGCTCCCAGCATGCTCCCTTCTCACCCCACTCTTGTCGGCGGTGTTGTTAAGGTTGAGGTATCCATTGCGGGTACGGAGGCTGGAGCCCACATGCTGCTTTCCTTCCCCATCCCTCAATTAGGGCTCTGGGTGAAGTGGGATCCCATCGGTCTCCAGGCACATGAGACCGTGCTCCATCCACAGCTCCTGAGGACCCTGCTGGATAGGAGCCGAGTATTGTTCAGGGACATGGCCCTGCTACTTGGAGGTACTCTGTGTCCCCGTGGGGACCGCGCACAGCAACACTCCAGCATTGCTGGGTGTGCTAGTGCACCGGGGACAGCAGTGCTGGCTGCATTTGTGCCACTATACACTTCAGCGTCGCTGAGTGTATTTGTGTAGGGGACTGCCGCGCTGACCGCCGCTGCCATGGTTATCACTGCGGCGCGGCTGGGACTGTTAGTGCGCCGGGGACTTCCGCGCCGACCGCGCTTATACGGCGGCCGCGCTTATAACTATAGTCCCCGGCTTCTGCGGCCTAGTCTCATTCTTTTCCCGCCCCCAGCCCTGCCAGTCAGGGGAAGGGCGGGACGCTGTACAGGACGGCAGCACTGAGGGCTGGAGCATGCTTTGCATACTCCACCCCCCTCACTCTGCACAGTGGGGCACCAGTTCCCGCACTTTTCTGGGTCACGCCCACGGCTCCCTCCTCTCCCCAGGACGCTGGCAGCCATTCCTCTCAGCTCTGCTAACGCTGGAGAGGAGAGACAAGCTCAAAGAGACCCAGGCAGGAATTCTGGTGCCCACACAAACGCTTTGCGCAGGCGGTAAGCAGCACCTGTGGTGCTGGCCCCACTAGTGCAGAAGTGTATTTATAGTTTATATGATTATAGTCTATACTTTACACTGTAGGGTGCACTGTTGATTTGTGGCTATTTACCCTCCTGTATTGCTCAGAGGAGACAACATACTATGCTGCCTGTGCAGCATGTACGGCTATACTGCCGGCAGGTTCCACTGACCCTCATTGTGTGCAATGCTCCGCCCCTGTGGCACTTTCTCAGCCGGAGCCTCTGCTAGGGGTGGCCCAGGGAGAACCACCTGTTAACACTGTCCAGGTGACAGGGACGGAGTTTGCAGTTTTTACTGAAAGACTTTCTGAGACTATGGCTAAGATATTAGAAGCCTTGCAGTCCAGGCCGGCATCTCAAGCCAGGGGCACTGTGGTATCATTGTCCCCTGGTCCCCCTCAGTTGGAACAGCAATGTCTTCCCGGGGTGTCTCATGGATCTCAGGGTGAGGTCTCTGACACGGACCGCAGCCCCAGACCGACTAAGCGAGCTCGCTATGAAATTCCCTCGACATCATCACAATGTTCAGGGTCTCAGTGAGAGGACTCTCTGTATGATGAAGCGGAGGTAGCTGATCAGGATTCTGATCCTGAAGCCGCTCTCAACCTTGATACTCCTGATGGGGACGCCATAGTGAATGATCTTATTGCGTCCATCAATGAAATGTTGAATATTTCTCCCTCAGCTCCTCCAGTAGAGGAGTCAGCTTCTCAGCAGGAGAAATTCCGTTTCAGGTTTCCCAAGCGTACAAAGAGTATGTTTCTGGACCACTCTGACTTCAGAGAGGCAGTCCAGAAACACCGAGCTTATCCAGATAAGCGTTTTTCCAAGCGCCTTAAGGATAAACGTTACCCTTTTCCCCCTGACGTGGTCAAGGGCTGGACTCAGTGTCCCAAGGTGGATCCTCCAATCTCCAGACTGGCGGCTAGATCCATAGTTGCAGTGGAAGATGGAGCTTCACTCAAGGATGCCACTGACAGACAGATGGAGCTCTGGTTGAGATCCATCTATGAAGCTATCGGCGCGTCTTTTGCTCCAGCATTCGCAGCCGTATGGGCACTCCAAGCTATCTCAGCTGGTCAGGCGCAAATTGACGCACTCACGTACGTCTGCGCCGCAGGTGGCGTCCATAACCTCTCAAACGTCGGCATTTGCGTCCTACGCTATTAATGCTGTCCTGGACTCTGCGACCCGTACGGCGGTTGCAGCCGCCAATTCGGTGGTAATACGCAGGGCCTTGTGGCTGCGGGAATGGAAGGCAGATTCGGCTTCCAAAAAGTGCTTAACTGGATTGCCATTTTCTGGCGACCGTTTGTTTGGTGAGAGATTGGATGAAATCATCAAACAATCCAAGGGAAAGGAAACATCCTTACCCCAAGCCAAACCAAAAACACCCCAACAGAGGAGGGGACGGTCGAGGTTTCGGCCCTTTCGGGGTGCGGGCAGGTCACAATTCTCCTCGTCCAAAAGGCCTCAGAAGGATCAGAGGAACGCCGACGCATGGCGGTCTAAATCACGCCCTAAAAAGACCGCCGGAGGTGCCGCTACCAAGGCGGCTTCCTCATGACTTACGGCCTCCTCACACCGCATCCTCGGTCGGTGGCAGGCTCTCCCGCTTTTGCGACACCTGGCTGCCACAAGTAAAAGACCGTTGGGTGAGAGACATTTTGTCTCACGGTTACAGGATAGAGTTCAGCTCTCGTCCTCCGACTCGATTCTTCAGAACATCTCCGCCTCCCGAGCGAGCCGAGGCTCTTCTGCAGGCGGTGGGCATTCTGAAGGCAGAAGGAGTGGTGGTCCCATTCCTCTTCAGCAACAGGGTCACGGTTTCTACTCCAACCTGTTTGTGGTTCCAAAGAAGGACGGGTCCTTCTGTCCTGTTTTGGACCTAAAACTGCTCAACAAACACGTAAAGACCAGGCGGTTCCGGATGGAATCCCTCCGCTCCGTCATCGCCTCAATGTCCCAAGGAGATTTCCTAGCATCGATCGATATCAAGGATGCTTATCTCCACGTACCAATTGCTCCAGAGCATCAGCGCTTCTTGCGCTTCGCCATAGGAGACGAACACCTTCAGTTCGCGGCACTGCCGTTCGGCCTGGCGACAGCCCCAAGGGTTTTCACCAAGGTCATGGCTACAGTAGTTGCGGTCCTCCACTCTCAGGGTCACTCAGTGATACCTTACTTAGACGATCTGCTGGTCAAGGCACCCTCTCAAGAGGCATGCCAACACAGCCTCAACGTTACTCTGGAGATTCTCCAGAGTTTCGGGTGGATCATCAATTTTCCAAAGTCAAATCTGACACCGGTCCAATCACTGACATATCTTGGCATGGAGTTTCATACTCTTCCAGCGATAGTGAAGCTTCCGCTGGACAAACAGCGTTCACTACACACAGGGGTACAATCTCTCCTTTAAGGTCGGTCACACCCCTTGAGGCACCTCATGCACTTCCTGGGGAAGATGGTGGCAGCAATGGAAGCAGTCCCTTTCGCGCAGTTTCACCTGCGTCCTCTTCAATGGGACATCCTACGCAAGTGGGACAGGAGGCCGACGTCCCTAGACAGGAACGTCTCCCTCTCTCAAGCAACCAAAGCTTCCCTTCGGTGGTGGCTTCTTCCCACCTCATTATCGAAAGGGAAATCCTTCCTACCCCCATCCTGGGCGGTGGTCACGACGGACGCGAGCCTGTCAGGGTGGGGAGCAGTTTTTCTCCACCACAGGGCTCAGGGTACGTGGACTCAGCAAGAGTCCTCACTTCAGATCAATGTTCTGGAGATCAGGGCAGTGTATCTTGCCCTAAAAGCGTTCCAGCAGTGGCTGGAAGGCAAGCAGATCCGAATTCAGTCGGACAACTCCACAGCGGTGGCTTACATCAACCACCAAGGTGGGACACGCAGTCGGCAAGCCTTCCAGGAAGTCCGGAGGATTCTGCTGTGGGTGGAAGCCACAGCATCCACCATATCCGCAGTTCACATCCCGGGCGTAGAAAACTGGGAAGCAGACTTTCTCAGTCGCCAGGGCATGGACGCAGGGGAATGGTCCCTTCACCCGGACGTGTTTCAGGAGATCTGTTGCCGCTGGGGGATGCCGGACGTCGACCTAATGGCGTCACGGCACAACAACAAGGTCCCAACATTCATGGCTCGATCTCAAGATCACAGAGCTCTGGCGGCAGACGCCTTAGTTCAGGATTGGTCGCAGTTTCGGCTTCCTTATGTGTTTCTTCCTCTGGCTCTGTTGCCCAGAGTGTTACGCAAGATAAGAGCCGACTGCCGCCGCGCCATCCTCGTCGCTCCAGACTGGCCGAGGAGGTCGTGGTACCCGGATCTGTGGCATCTCACGGTCGGCCAACCGTGGGCACTGCCAGACCGACCAGATTTGCTGTCTCAAGGGCCGTTTTTCCATCTGAATTCTGCGGCCCTCAACCTGACTGTGTGGCCATTGAGTCCTGGATCCTAGCGTCTTCAGGTTTATCTCAAGACGTCATTGCCACTATGAGACAGGCTAGGAAACCAACGTCCGCCAAGATCTACCACAGGACGTGGAAAATATTCCTGTCGTGGTGCTCTGCTCAGGCGTTTTCTCCCTGGCCATTTGCCGTGCCCACTTTTCATCTCAATCAGGACATCTCCTTACCCTCGTTTTTTCCTCATCCAGTTCACCAATGTGAAAAGGATTTGCACTTGTTAGATCTGGTGAGAGCACTCAGACTCTACATTTCTCGTACGGCGCCCCTGCGCCGCTCCGATGCTCTCTTTGTCCTTGTCGCTGGCCAGCGTAAAGGGACACAAGCTTCCAAATCAACCCTGGCTCGGTGGATCAAGGAACCAATTCTCGAAGCTTACCGTTCCTCGGGGCTTCCGGTTCCCTCAGGACTGAAGGCCCATTCTACCAGGGCCGTGGGAGCGTCCTGGGCCTTGCGACACCAGGCTACGGCTCAGCAGATGTGTCAGGCAGCTACCTGGTCGAGCCTGCACACTTTCACGAAACACTATCAGATGCATACCTATGCTTCGGCAGATGCCAGCCTAGGTAGGCGAGTCCTTCAGGCGGCAGTTGCCCACCTGTAGGACGGAGCCGTTACGGCTCTATTATGAGGTATTATTTACCCACCCAGGGACTGCTTTTGAACGTCCCAATTGTCTGGGTCTCCCAATTAGGAGCGACAAAGAAGAAGGGAATTTTGTTTACTTACCGTAAATTCCTTTTCTTCTAGCTCCAATTGGGAGACCCAGCACCCGCCCCTGTTTTTTGTATACACATGTTGTTCATGTTAAATGGTTTCAGTTCTCCGATATTCCTTCGGATTGAATTTACTTTAAACCAGTTTATAATTTTTTCCTCCTTCTGGCTTTTGCACCAAAACTGATGAGCCCGTAGCAGTACGGGGGGTGTATAGGCTGAAGGGGAGGGGCTTTACACTTTTAGTGTAATACTTTGTGTGGCCTCCGGAGGCATAGCTATACACCCCAATTGTCTGGGTCTCCCAATTGGAGCTAGAAGAAAAGGAATTTACGGTAAGTAAACAAAATTCCCTTCTTATAAGGTCTGTTATATTATCATGTTAGAGAGAGTCTTAGAACAGTTACCGGGTCCCTCTGTTTGGTTTTTATGAGTATCTTTGGAAGAGGATGGAGACGTAAGGGTACGTCTCCATTTGTTCTCCAGCTGGATGTGATGGGATGCATGTTCAATGTCATCTATGGAAAAATTTAATTGATTCAATAGACGTCACACATACAAACTTGTTAAAGCGCACTTAGGCTTGAAATGTACTGTAAAGGGAACCTGTAACCAGATTTTGGCCTCCTAAACTAAAGCTAGCCCTTTAAGCACCGCCTGTGCTGTATTTTATAAAGGTGAAACCCCCCCCCCCTCTCTTGGACCCCAAAAATGCCTTTATAAAATCTCCCACCTTGTATGTAATTTGTCTGGTCCGATAGGCGTCCTAATCTGTTCCTCCTGTCCCTCTTTTTGCCCTCCTCCTGTGCTGATTGATGTGGCTGACGCCACGGATGCCATCCATGTAGGCGGGCAAAATCTCCATATTCCCGTCTCACACAGGTGCACTTCACTCTGCCCTGTTGTGGGCAGAGAGGAAAATTGGGTGCGCCTGCGCGAACCAGCAAGTTCTTTGCGTAGGCGTGAGATTTTGCAATAAGGTAGAGCGAAGTGCACGAGCGCGAGCCGGGAATATGGAGATTTTGCCCACCTACCTGGATGGCGTCCGAGGCGTCATCCATGTCAATCAACACAGGAGGAGGGCGACAGGAAGAACAGGTGGCGCAGATTAGGACACACATCGGACCAGACATTTTACATACAGGGCAGGAGATTTTATAAGTTGTTTTTGGGGTCTACAGGAGGGTCAGGGGGTAATGTGCACATTCATGGAATGCAGCACAGGCGCTGCTTGCGGTGCTAGTTTTAGGGTATGTACACACGTCTGCGTTCTGCCGTGAAAAATATTCTGCAGCGTTTTGTTACTGCATGTGCGTTTCAAAATGCAGCCGAAAAGCTGCGTTTTGGATGTATTTTGAGTGTAGAATTGATGCAGAATTCATGCGTTCTGGAAGCTTTCTCTCCCTATAGACAGAGTGGGAAAGCATCCAAAGCGTACAAAATAAGTGACATGTTGCTTATTTGAACGCAGCGTTCCGGCCACAAATTTCAGCATGCAAATCGCTGCATTCTAAAACGCGATGTCGCATGGAATTTGTACAAGTTGCATAGACTTTGCTGGGGACGCAGAACGCATGCATTTACGCTGCAGTGCAAAGCGCTACGTAAACGCATGCAAAGCGCACACGTGTGCTCATGGCCTAAGTTTAAAAGGCCAACATTTGATGCCAGGTTCCCTTTAAGGATACAACCACAGAAAATAAATACACGGAGGAAAAAAGAGACGTCTATTTGCTCCGGAACCAGCAGTAGAAATCGAAGGCAAAATCTTGAGTTTTCTGCTGTATATTTGCAGTTTAATCTACTGTTTCACCTGTAAATTGGCCCTCAACCCATCGGGGTATTCTTCATGCAGCTTCCCAGAAATGGCTTCAATACATGATGTGTTCAGGTGTATGAACCTCACTGCTGTTTTTCCAATTAAAACAAAGTGACACGGTTAGTAGCCACTCTCATACTGATTTCCACACCAAAAATCACATAAAAAAACTTGTTTAACCCCTTCACGACCCATGACGGATATATCCGTCATGGATCGTGTGAGGTTAATCCCTGCCCCCTGCCGTGGGCAGGTCGCAGCGATCCGCGCACATATCAGCTGTTTTTAACAGCTGACATCTATGCCTGCAAGTTACAAGTGGAATCGCTTCCACCTGCAACTTTTAACCTCTTACATTTCGCTGCCAAAGTCTGGCAGCGAGATGTATACGCGCCCTAGGAGGACTAGTAAAATAAAAAAGTTTAAAAAAGGCAAAAAATCTAAAAGTTCAAATCATCCCCTTTTACCCCATTGAAAATTAAAGGGTTAAACAAAATATACATATTTGGTATCGCCGCTTTCAGAATTGCTCGATCAATCAAAATGTAAAATTAATTAATCTGATTGGTAAATGGTGTAGTAGCAAAAAAATTCCAAACGCCAAAATTACGTTTTTTGATCGCCGCAAGTTTTGCGCAAAATGCAATAACAGGCGATCAAAACGTAGCATCTGCGCAAAAATGGTACCATTAAAAATGTCAGTACGAGACGCAAAAAATAAGCCGACACTGAGCCATAGAGCCCAAAAAATGAGAACGCTACGGGTTTCAGAAAATGGCGCAAAACGTACGCCACTTTTATTGGACGAGCTTGTGAATTTTTTTTAACCTCTTAGATACAAGTAAACCTATACATGTTTGGTGTCTACAAACTCGCACCGACCTCAGGCATCACATTGACACATCAGTTTTACCTTATAGTGAACACCGTGAATAAAACATCCCAAAAACTATTGTGCGATCACACTTTTTTTTTTTTTGCAGTTTTTCCACACTTTAATTTTTTTTTGCTGTTTTCCAGTACACTATATGGTAAAACTTATGGTTTCATTTAAAAGTACAACTCGTCCCGCAAAAAAGAAGCCCTCATATGGCAAGATTGAAGATAAAATAAAAACGTTAAGGCTCTCGAAAGAAGGGGAGCAAAAAAAAACCCCCCCAAAAAACGGAAAGTGCTTGGGGGCTGAAGGGGTTAAATACCCTAAAAGATCCCGCATGTAAAAGCAATGAACATGTACTTGGCAATATAAAAACGACTGGCTTTGCATATGTTCAGTCTTTTTGAATGTTTTATCTGCTTTTGGCTTCGAAAGCTGTGAGGCGATTACTAGAAGTGATCTGCTCATCCTTCAGGCAACTTCCACTTAAAAGCTTCACACTAATCCATACAATGTAAAAAAAAAAAAAAAAGGTGCAAAAGATATCCGGAAAGATGTTAATGAAGACATTTCAGAAAATACACCACTAGTGGTTTCGGAAGCGTCCTTTGACGCAGTCTGATAATACCCTGCTTGAGAAATGCTTCATAATAATCTTAGCATAGAAATTAAATCTGTGTAGATATTTATTTTTACAATTTGAAAGTGCAATTCAGCAATGAAGGTTTTTTTAAAAATTTTTTTTTATTTTTTAAAGGTAAAAAAGTTGTATTGGTTATTGTGGATCACTGCTAGCTTCGGTAGTGATGAGCGAGTACTACCATGCTTAGTCAGTATAATGAGCAATTAATGCTCGGATGGGCGCGACTTGAGTACCCGAGTATATTGGAAGTCAATGGGGAGCTCGAGCAGTTTTCTGGAAAATTTTCTGGAACAATGCTCAAGTTCCCCATTGATTTCCATTATACTCTGGTACTTGTTTGACACCCATCCAAGTATCCAACTGCTTGTACCGAGCACCCGAGCATTGTAGTGCAGACTCATCACTACTGGAGGCTCCAACACATAAAGCGCTGAGCCGTAAGTCCTGCAGTCTGGACCTGTGCGGTTACCAGAGGTTCTGGGCATGATGAATGCTGTTACTATATTAGTAAGTGATATAACTTACTGTATAGAGCGGTTTTACGTATATTCTTTTCCTGGAAATTCCCTTTAACAATTTATAGAGAAATAGAAGATTATTTTAGCAGATACTAAAAAAACAAGGTGTTCCGGCACTACTAACACACACTACGTCTTGAAAGACAGCATAGCTGGGAAGGTAGGTGGAGATGCAAGAGTCATGGGGTGTTGTATCTAAGCAGATATAAACTATATACAGCAGCAAAGGGTCTCGCAGAAGCGTGAGCATACGGGCGAAACGGCAGCCGTCGTCCTTCTGCTTTCCGCATCCTCCCCTTCCCCTCCATTCTGCTTTTATCAGCTGAAATAAAGGATTGACTTTTTCGAGATGTCGGGTGAGTGCTGACCTTTCTTCCTGGGTATGCTGCTGTGTATAGAAGACTCTTTTAGTTCGCTTTTTCCTCTGGAATCCAGGTGTCTTTTATGCACTTCAATTTTTAGCTTCTATAGGCCCCTTTACACACTGAGACTTTCTAGCGATCCCACCAGCGATCCCAACCTGGCCGGGATCGCTACAAAGTCTCTGGTGAGCTGTCAAACAGGCAAACCTGGCCAACGACGCAACAGCGATCCGGACCTGCAGAACGACCTAGCTAGTCATTGGGGACGTAAAGCAGCTTTTTGAAAGGGAAGTTGCTGTAAAGTCCCTTTTACACACTGAGACTTTCTAGCGATCATGCTGCACAGCGGGAAACAAAGGACCAAAGAATGGTCCTGAACAATTTGTAGCGATCACAACTTCACAGCAGGGGCCAGGTCGCTGATGTGTTTCACACACTGCAATGTCGCTGGGGAGGTCGCTATTACGTCACAAAACCGGTGACGTTACAGCAATGTCGTTTGCGATGTTGCAGTGTGTAAAGCCACCTTATGTCCTAAAAAGATACCATCCTATGTATCCTGAAGAACATTTTGGTTGTAATATCAGTTCTTTTGTTTTCTTCCATCAGTGCTTTAGCCACAGTAACACAAGAGAAGTCTCGCATGGAAGCTTCCTACCAAGCAGACAAGAGAAAAGCAAAGCAGGACATGGAGGAAATGGTACAAGGAATGGAGGAAGAACACGACCACTTGCGAGGGGAGATTCAGGGACTACAAGCTCAGTTGGCAGAGAACAGGGTAAAACTGATTAGTCAGCAGCATGACCGCGCTCAGGAGCAGGCAGATCATGCCATCATGCTGAAGGAGTTACAGCGTCTGGTGCAAGGAGAGCGAGACCAGAGGCAAGAGGTAGAGCTGCGGCTGGAGGAAGCTAGGCAAGAATTGGCGGGTAGATCTGAACTTGCTGTTAGAACCGAGGTAGCAGAGGAACAAGGCAAAAAGCTCCGCAGGGAAATTGAAGATCTGAAAAAGGACCTTTCTGAGGCAAGGAGGCAGAGAAAAGAGCCTGATCCTATGGTTCACGAGCTGCAGCAAGAGCTATGCGCAGTGAAGAAAGATCTGGAAGCACTGCTACAAGAGGAAAGACGTAAGGTATGGTCCATCCTCAATAAAAAGGATTAGGCAACACTGTTATGATACCACAAGGCAAATTAGAAATGTAATAACTTTTAAATTAACATTTGATTAAACTTTATTTGCTTATAAAATGGTAAAGCAGCTTCACTGTGTATAATAGATGTCACTCACAATATGGTTTATACATGATGTATGTTTCCTGAGGAGCCTCTGTATATGACCAGAATTGATAGATGGAATTGTTAAATGGGAACGGTCACCAGATTTCATGATACAAACTGTATACATTAGTTAGTTGACTTGGAGAGGTTGGTGTACTTACATTTGTCAGGATGCCTGTATAAACCTATGATTAAGGTTTTCTTGCCTAATATTGAAATATCCATTCTAGTCCAGCAACTTATACAAATAGTTATATAGTTATTTCAATATTTGGCATTCACAGCCGTTCTGAGATGGATTTTCAAACTCCGTACACCAGCCTTATCCCTTTCCTAGGTTAACACTTTTACCGCCAAGGACCTGTGTGATACTTATGACTGTTAATTCTAGAATATAAGGAATAGATTAGCATTTGTGTAAAAGCTCCTGACAGGTAAAGGATTGATGGAGTAACCTTTCCCAAAATTACGTTTAATATTTATAAACTAGGGAAGAAAATTGAGGTTGGCAAGTTGAATTGTCTAAAGCTGCTTTCTTCAAGAATAGGACCACATATTTGAATACATTGCGTTCAGTATCCAGATTAGCCTCAGTTATTTTCTGGAAGAAAATAGCATTTATTTTACAGAAATCCCGCTCTTAAGGCCCTCATACACACTACATAAAAGTTGGAAGAACCTGCTGATAATGGTCCGACCATTCAATGTGTCTGGGGCCATCCTGATTCTTCTAATTCTAATTCTCCCGACAGATGATGAACTTCAGCACCTGATCTTTTTGTTCTATATGAGATAAGCCACTGTCAGTCTATATTGGCTATATGTATGTATGTGTGTATATATATATATATATATATATATATATATATATATATATATATATATATATATATATTTGTGCTACAGCTCACCTCTAGGGTTGTGCACCCCTGCACAACTCCGGTGACCATGTGTGATAGTCAGCCTGCAGACTGGATACAGCTACCAGCAGGTAGAGGAGACGTCCAGCGCGGTTGTCAGCAGCCAAGACGATCCAGGTGCATGCAGCGGCCGCCTGGATACAAAGGAAATTCCCATACTGCGCTCCAGATGCTGCTGCCGTCATGGAACAAGACGTCCGGGCATAATCACCACCAGGGAAGCTGGGAGGTTCACACACAAGGGCCCGGGAGCAGGGGGAGTCACACACTGTTAAAGGACAGAGGAGGTGTACTCATGGCGCTCACCCAGCAGGAATGGGGATCTACACACTCCACCAGCGTGTGATGCAGGTCCGGTAGGAGATGGAAACAATCCAATAAATCCGCTGCCGCACTCACAGCCACCCCGCTACAACTTGCAGAGGGGCAGAGGATTTCAATAGAGGTAAAAAATGGCTAGATGCAGGCGCTGCGGACCAGAGGTGTAGAAAAAATAGGTATGATTTATTAATAATAAAAAGATTAATTACAAGGCACCACGCATTTCTGGGACCAATGTACAAACGACCCCTTCCTCAGGTGCTGGTTAAAATAGAACAGTGCAATGTTGTATACTAAGCTAATTGGGTACTAATCCAATCCTAGACATGTATTGTATGTGTTTTATTGAATACCACTAGGAAGTCTGTTCCTCCCCCTCCCTTTAACTTGTCCCAGAAACGCGTAGTGCCTTGTAATTAATCTTTTTATTAAAAAATCCTACCTATTTTTCTACACCTCAGGTCCGCAGCACCTCCATCTAGTTATTTTTAACCTCTATTGAAAGACTATTTTGGCTGAGACCTTCTTATAGAACACGGGAATTTACGTGAAGTCAGGAGATGGTTGTTGGCTAAATAATGGTTTGGTCGACAGCTAATGTGTATGGGGGCTTTTACTTTTAGGACAGTAAGAAACATAATGTCATTACCAATAGGGTACAAGTTAATCCTTGTCTCTCTAGTGCACTATTGTAACAACTTCTTATATCTTGCCTGTGGAGAAACCTTTCTTAAGGTGGTGTCACACACAGCGACAACGACGTCGCTGCTACGTCACCATTTTCTGTGACGTAGCAGCGACGTCCCGTCGCTGTGTGTGACATCCAGCAACGACCTGCCCCTGCTGTGAGGTCGCCGGTTGTTGCTGAATGTCCTGCTTCGTTTTTTGCTCGTCGCTCTCCCGCTGTGAAGCACACATCGCTGTGTGTGACAGCGAGAGAGCGATGAACTGAAGCGAGCAGGGAGCAGGAGCCGGCGTCTGACAGCCTGCGGTAAGCTGTAACCATGGTAAACATCGGGTAACCAAGAAGCCCTTTCCTTAGTTACCCGATATTTACATTAGTTACTAGCACCACGCTCTCACGCTGCCAGTGCCGGCTCCCTGCACACGTAGCTGGAGTACACATCGGGTTAATTACCCGATGTGTACTCCAGCTACGTGAGCAGGGAGCCGGCACTGGCAGCGTGAGAGCACACCGCTTAGCGCTGGCTCCCTGCACACGTAGCCGGAGTACACATCGGGTAATTAACCCAATGTGTACCCTGGCTAGGAGAGCAGGGAGTCAGCGCTAAGCGTGTGCGCTGGTAACCAAGGTAAATATCTGGTAATGGTTACCCGATATTTACCTTAGTGCAGCATGGCTTCCACAGCGACGCGTGTCGTTATGATCGCTGCTGCGTCTGCTGTGTTTGACAGCTAAGCAGCGATCATAACAGCGACTTACTAGGTCGCTGTTGCGTCACAGAAAATGGTGACTTAACAGCGATGTCGTTGTCGCTATGTGTGAACCCAGCTTTACATGAGAAAAGGTAAACTGAGTGTTTTCCATCAGACGGTAAATCTTCTGTCTGATAACGTGCTTCTGATCGTTGATAGCACATAATATAGCTCTCATTTGTAGTTTATAAGTCAATTTCTTTTTCCTTACATTATCCTTTTAAATGTATTTCAGAGGCTGGAGGAGGATCAGCATAATCAGGAGAGGTTCCTTCAAGAAGAGGAAAGGATACGCTCCCTTGAGTCCCAAGTGTCTGAGCTATCTGAGCTCTTGGGTGCAGCTGAGACATCGAAACAGAGGGATCAAGTTGCTATTCGTAAACTGCGAGAACGCCTTTTGCAGCTTGAAACTGAGAACAAAACTATTGCAATGGCCACCTCAATGCATCCTTCACCTGAAATCCTTGTCATGAAATCGTCAGTTGGTGAGGACGTGGATGATGGTCCAGAGCAGCGTGGATCTGCTCTATTTTACCAGCAAGAGCTTCAGCAGGTGAAAGAAGAGTTTGAGCGTTACAAATCTCGAGCTCAGGGAGTGCTGAGAACAAAAGGGGCACGCGAAGGAGAGCTGGAAGCTGGAAAGCAGAAGCTAGCAGAGTTAAAAGAAAAATATCTCAACCTCAGACTTTCTTCTGAGGAAGCAGAGAATAAACACAAAGCAGAAATGGAGGCTGCTCGCAAGGAATATATGCTATTAGCTCAGACTCACAGGCAGGAGCTTGAACAAGTGCGCAAAGAAAGTCGGGAGAATATGGCACGAATGGAGGAAGAGTTAAGACAGCACAGAGAGCGTGTCTTGGCTGTACTTAATGAGAAGGAGCAAGAACTGGAAAGGTTGAGAGAAACTAAGATACCTGCTGGCATATGTCCACCATTTACAGACCCTTTGGAAAATGGGTTAGAGCTTCCTCCGAACAACTCATCAGCTTTTCTGGTATATGTAGATCAGCTATCTCGAAAAGAAGCAGAGATTGGGAGTCTGCGGCGCAGAAAACATGAACTCGAGGCAGAACTGCAAAGCATGCAGGAACGGTTAGCAATGAAACACGAGGAGTCCCATACTCTACGTCAGCAGGTTGATAAGGCTATGCGTGACAGAAGCAGAGAGGGGGCAAACCTGGAATATCTAAAAAATGTTTTGCTAGGGTTCTTGACTCTTACGGATCCTCTTGGTAGACAACATACGTTAAGCGCACTCCTGACAGTCCTGCATTTCTCCCCAGAAGAAAGAAATGCAGCCCTTAGAGCGCAGGATGGGAGCAGGTGGTGGGCAGCTACCAAAAGGTGATCTAAAGTCTTACATAGCGGAAAGTATTAAAGTATTGTCAATGACAACACCTTTTACAAGTGATTTTGACATTTTCTGAATTTTATCTTAGGACCATAAATGACACATGATAAAAAAGGATAATTGAAAAATTCTCTGTAAAGACTGAACTAGAACGGAAACCATTTTTATTATTATGTAACTCTATAAAATATGAAAACAACATTCTGCACCCTCCTTCACGAAGCTATGTGTTAGTATACTGTATGGGCACAACTGTAAGCAGTATTCTACAGCATAGCTTAACTAGAGTACTTTGTTTTAGATGATAAATACTTAATTGGGTCGTAAAGCACCCATCCACATTCGACTAACTTTGACCAATCTTGCTGATACCAGCGGTCACAGCCGGCAGATTATGTGGGAGCCTCCCAACTCTCCCCCAAGAGATGACGTCGGAAGAGATAAGGATCCGGCGTGTCCAATTTCAGAATGCCAATCCTTTTGTTCTTGGTGAGTTATGCTCTAAAGGAGACTGGCAGTGGCTCTCTCATAACAATAACAAGAGCGCTTCTGTGTGGAGCAGTTGGGAGCGCTAACTGGCTAACAGCTCTTTTGTGTATGGGTGCTTTAAGCTTTTAAGCTGACCATACATGTGTTTACCTGCAGATCATTGGTAGAACCAGCCTTAATTAGTAACATCAGCAGTTAATCCTTTATCTTTACCACCACAGACTTCATACAATCGGCAGATTCTACCAATGGGCTACAAATATATATCTCATGTCTATGGTCCGCTTAAAAATACAGCTACAATTTTCTCATTTAAAATATTATCATACCTTAGTTTGTGATCTCTATCACCCTAGTATACTAGAAATTAAGTTATTAACAGCAAATGAAGTGTCAAACGATGGAAAGTTACTACCCTACTTCAATACGACTTTAATTCTGTAACATCTACATCGCCATGAATGAATTAAATTGTGCTACTAAGACCCCCTTCACACATCAGTGAAAAACACATACGCACCTTTAT